>NW_024104771.1:0-216155 GCF_003945595.2 Pipra filicauda
GTGAGGTCGCAGGTGCATCTCACCCTGTCCCACCTGCAGAAGGTGGGATCCCACCTCGGGAGGTGCCAGTGCAGGGTCTGGAGGGGTTTTACCCTCCCTCCTCCCAAAATATTCCAGGTTAGGGGTGCAGAGAGGCAGCGCTGGTCCCAAAGAAAGGTGGTCTCGTCCCTCCCCAGGCTCTGCCCCATTTATCCCTGTGCCCCAAACCTCTCCTCTCCTAATTCCTGCTGTAACCCTATCAAGGTGACGGATTAGAACATCCCGGTGAGTCAGCGATGAGGTCAGGAGCGTGGCAGCCGGATCCTCTGCGCTCCAGCCCTGCTTGTTCCCCCCTGGATTATTTGGAACACTTTGGGAAGGCACAGTGGGGGACACGAGGACACGGGAGGTTTTCTCCTTCGTCACCCAGCAGCGGCCTGGCCCTGCATCCCGGGGGTTTTCCATGGGGAGGTGTGTGCCGGGATGCAGCAGGTGCCAGCACAGCCTCAGTTTCCCCATCCATAGGGACTGGGATGCGTCAGCCCCTCGGAGCAAACGGGGGCTGTAATTCCCGTGGGGAAGAGCTGGGAGAGGCTGAGGAGTGCAACGACTCTCCCTGAGCTCTGGGGAAGCGGGAAAAAACCACAAGTTACAGGATTTTTTTCTGACAGCACTTTATTCCAGCTGAGGGCTCCTCCCCTGCCTCTGGCACCCGGGGTCATGTGCAGGGAGTGGGGCTGGGAGCAGGTCCCGGGGTCAGAGGGGGACGATGCTGGGGGTCAGAGGGGGTTTTGGGGGGTCAGAGGGAGTTTTGGGGTCGGAGGGGGCCGAGCAGCAGATGGGGCCGAGCGGCGAGCATGGCATCGTGCCAGCTGCTGGCACGGAGTGCTGGAGCGACGCTTTCCCAGGGAAAATTAAGATACTTCCCGTCCTCCCCCCCACCTCGGTGTGAACCGGCCTCCCCTGACAGGCGATGGCTCCCAGCTGTGTGTCCGTCCCTCCGTCTGTTCCCGTTGGAGAGGCCACGGCGGGGCCGGTGACACTGCTCTGCCCGTGTCCCTGGCCAGTCTGAGGTGACTCGTGGCAGAGCTGGCACCTGGGCCACGCTCTGGTTTGGGGCTTGGGGGGCCCGGGGGTGCTGCTGGTGCCTTTAGGGGGACCCCCGGGGTGCCTCTCGTTGCTGTGGGTGAGAACAGGGGGGATCTGCTCCCTCGGGCAGAGCGAGGCTCCGTTCCACGCTCCCTGGAGCACATCCCTTGTCCCTCTCCCTCTGCTGTGCCCCTCATCCTCATCCTCATCCTCCTCCCTCCCCGCTGGCAGCAGCGGCTCGGCCGCTTTCCCCGAGCTGCTCATTCCAAGGTTCATCATTTCCTCTGGGCTTCCACGGCCCCGGTTGTTTGCTCCTCTTGCCGTGGTCACTTCAGCTGCAGCTCCCAGCCCCTGGCTCTGGGGCGGGATATTTTCTTCCCGGGAATGTTGCCCGTGCTGTGCCGAGCTCTCTCTCGTGAGTCACCTCTGGCTCTGCCCAGCCCGGTATCCCGTGGGATTCCCTGCACCTTCTCCAGCTGCTCAGCATCCCCCGCTGGCTGCGCCCGGGGTTTTCCAGGCTGGATTTATGTTGCTGCTTTGTGCCCAGACTGCTCAGGGGCTCACATCCCCACGGAGCAATCCAGGTGATCCCACTGTGTCTCCTCTGCAGGAGGACAACCACAGCTACTACGTGTCGCGGGTGTTCGGCCCCGGGGAGGCCCAGAGGAAGGGGCTGTGGGTGGACATGGCAGCGGCCAACGGGAGCCAAGTGAAGATCCACGGGATCCTCTCCAACACTCACCGCCAGGCCTCGGTGAGCGGCCCTGTCCCCGTGTCCCCTCTCCCAGCAGGGGGGTCCTGGTGGCAGCAGAATCCCTTCCACATGCCAGGACGTGGGAAGTGTTTGGGTCCCCCCGCCCGCTGCGGGGGTGAAGGGGATGAGCACCCACAGGACCCCACTCCCGCCCCTCTCCCACCCTCCAAGCACCGTCCAGGGCACGGATCAGTCCCCCCCACATTCCCTTGGGCGTTTTCCTGAGGGCTGAGCGTGGTTCTCACCTCACCTCCCCTCCCTCCTGCAGAGGATCATCCTCTCCTTTGACTTCCCCTTCTACGGCCACCTCCTGCGGCAGGTCACGATAGCGACGGGCGGTGAGTCGGGATGGGATGGATGGGATTCCTGCAGGGAGGGGATGGACATGGCTCTGGTGCTGTCTCTGACCTCCCCCCACAGCCCCAGGGAGCTCGGAGAAGGGGATACAGCCCTTCTGACCTTCTCCCTGCACCCCCAAATCTCCCCCTGCTCCGCTGCTGCTGTCTGGGGACTCGGGTGCTGCCGGAGCCTCTGGTCCTCCAGCAGTTTGGGGGGGGGGTCACACAAGCTTGGAGGAAATCCAGAAGGGGACTCTGGGGGTAAAAATGGGGCAGGGTGGTGGGAGGGAGGGTCCTGGGGGTGGTTTGTGCTGCTTCACCCTCTGCCCGCTTCAGGTTTTATCTTCGTGGGGGACGTGATCCACCGCATGCTCACGGCCACCCAGTACATCGCCCCCCTCATGGCCAACTTCAACCCCAGCTACTCCCGCAACTCCACCGTCCAGTACCTGGACAACGGTGAGTCCTGCCCTGGGCACCCCCTGCCCCGGGCACCCCCTGCCCCGGGCACCCCCTGCCCTGGGCACCCCCTGCCCTGGGCACCCCCTGCCCCGGCTGCCCCCGCTCTGGCCTCATCCAGCCGGGCACAGCTCGGCTCTCTGGGCCAAGGTGGGGGTGTGGGCAGGGCACATCAGGGGCTGTTCGGCCCCCAGGGGGGTTTGGGAGGGGTGTTTGGCCCCCCAGGGGGGTTTGGGAGGGGTGTTTGGCCCCCCAGGGGGGTTTGGGATGGGTGGCAGGGGGGTCTGCTCGGAGCAAAGTGCTGGAGGTTGAGGGATGAGATGCCTTGGAGGGCAGAAGAGGACGGGTCAGGCTGGTGGGATGAGGAGAGGCCTGACCCGCTCTGGTCACAACCCCCCCCTCCAGGGACGGTTTTCGTGGTGCAGTGGGACAAGGTGTACCTGCAGGGGAAGGAGGACATGGGCAGCTTCACCTTCCAGGCAGCCCTGCACAGCACCGGGAGGATCGTCTTTGGGTACAAGGAGGTGAGAGATCCTCCCCCTCCTGGCACACCTGGGGGCATCAGGTGCCTCCTCCTGCAGGGGAAGGCAGGGCAGGAGGGTCCCCATGGGGGTCCCTGTGGGTTTAGGAGGGGGGGGTTGGGGTTGTAGTTCACACCCTGGGGATGGGCATTCCTGGAGGCCTCTGCAGCAGCACCAGGAGCTGGGGCGGGGCTGGGATCCATCCTGTGCTGTCTCCCTGGCTGCAGATCCCGGTGCCAGTCCTGCAGATCAGTGCCACCCAGCACCCCGTGAAGGCCGGGCTCTCCGACGCCTTCATGGTCCTCAACCCTTCTCCTGACGTGCCTGGTGAGTCGCTGCCCTCGGGGGGCTGCTGGGGCAGGGAGGGAGCTGATCCCACAGGGATCCCACAGGGATCCCACAGGGCTGCCTTGGCAGCTGGGAGAGGGGAGGGATCCTCACCTTTGGGCACTTCAGGACGTGAGGATGAGCTGCTTGGAATCCCAAGGAGCAGGGGAGTGTGAGGAGGTGTGTGGGGCTTGGCTGTCCCTCATGTCCCGTGTTCCCTGGGCATCCCTCTTGGAGTGCATCCCCCTGGTGCATCTCCCCGTGGCCAGGACCATCTCTCAGCCTCGTGCTCTGGGTGGGCCTTGGTGTGTTCAGACTCTCCATGAGCAGCCAAGCTCTTCCCCAGCTGATGAGGACGAGGGGAAGAATTCAATTCTTCTCCGATTCCAAGCAGGGCTGCAGATGGACAAGAGGCTTGGGGAGTGCAGGATGCCCCATTCCCATTGGGGGGTTTGGAGGGTCTGCAGCCACCCCGCTGCTGCTCTGGGTGTCCTTCCACGTGTTTCCACGACTGGGATCTGCACCTCTGTCAGCAGCACACGGGAACACCCCCATCCATGTCCACACGCTCGTTCCACGCGTGCCGGGAGCTGCAGGCCTGGGCTGAGCTCCCCAGAAAGGCTCTTCCAGCCTCTCCAGTCACGAGCAGCCCAGCCCTGCTCCTCCCTCCCGGTGTGGTGGCTTTCCCCTGTTGTTCCTGGAGCCATCTGGCCCCGGTTTATGACCCGTTCACAGCAGTTTGTGCAGGAACCGGGGCCAGCCTGGGTGGTTCCTCCCCTCCCGCCCCACAGCTGCTCCTCCACGGGCTGCTCCCTCCACCCCACGGCCTTCCCAAGCCCTGCCCTGGGCTGTGAGGGGAGAAGAAGTGCAAGAACTGGGCATGAAAGAGCCTCACGAGGTGGAGAAACGAGGGTTGGAGGGTGGAGAAGGAGGGGCAGGAGGGGAGGGTGCTCGTCCTGCTCATCTCCTGGGCTCCAAGTGCGGAGCACGTGCCCGTGCTGGGAGGAGAGGTTGGATTGTCCACGGAGATTGATGCCAGAGGAGCACCTTGGCTGGTGCCACCATCTGGGAGAAGCCTGAATCCAAGGATAGACCCCAGGATGAAGGGGAAAGAGAGGGAAGGGGACGGGGCAGGGGGGAAGGGGGAGCTTTGGGGGGAGCCCCGGGAGGCTCCAGCCTGTGAGTCAGTGAGGAACAATGTGTTTGTTTGGAGCAAGGCAGGGCTGGAGCGCGTCCACCAGCGCAGCCTCTGGTCAGGGAGAGGGGACAGCGAGCCCTGAGCTCCTCCTGGCAGAACAGGGGGGCAGGATCTGTGCCCTGCCACCCCTCCTGGCAGAACAGGGGGGCAGGATCTGTGCCCTACCACCCCTCCTGCCCCCCCAGCCCCTCCCCGTCCCTTCTCCTGCAGCCCCCGGCCTGGGGCCACCTTTACCTTTCCCCAGCAGCCCCCCCGGCCTCCCCCACGTAAATCCCTTCACTGGGGGGGGGGTTTAGGCCTGGCTTAACCCCAAGGCTCGGCCTTGCAGAGTCCCGGCGCCGGACCATCTACGAGTACCACCGTGTGGAGCTGGACACGAGCAGGATCAGCAGCCTGTCTGCCGTGGAGTTCACCCCCCTGCCCAGTGAGTGCGGCCCCGGCCCCTTCCCTGCAGGATCTCACCCGGGGAGCACCGACTTCCAGCCGGGTTTGGGGGTGCTGGGAGGGGGATGCCATCCCTGGCCTGGCAGGTGGGATCCTTGGAGCTGTGCAGGGAGCCAGGTGGGATCCTTGGAGCTGTGCAGGGAGCCAGCAGGGCACAGTTTGCCCCTGCCCTGGGGTGCCCACCGTGCCCGGCTGTCGCTGAACCTCTCGTACATCCAGCCCTGTGTGGGTCAACCCCCTCAGAGCCAACCTGAGCCAGCAGAAACCCCACCTTGGCACACTCCATGGCCGAGATGGGAGCCTGGGATGGCAGCAGAGCTCAGAGCTGGCACAGGAATTGCTGATGAAGGAGGGATCTGCAGGGATAATCCACCTTCCCTCTGCTCAGTGGTCCAGCGGTGCCAGCCAGGATGGAGCTGCTGTGCTCTGACCTGCTCCACCAGCACCTTTCCCCCTGCTCTCCTTGCTCACCAACCTCTCATCACCCTTTAATCCCTCACTCCCTGCACTGCCAGCGATTCCCACCCGAAATTCCTCCTCTTTGCTCCGGGAGCTGCAGCTCATCCTGCCGGGCCCCGGCGGGTTCGCGCCGGGTCCGCACACGAGACATTTTCAACGCCTCCACACGGAGCCGAAATTTCTGAGAGCTGCTGCGAAACAGGCCCCATTTTTAGTGGCTGGATCCAAGGACACTCGGGCACGAGGGAGAGTCGTCAGCAGCCGGTAAATACGGGCTGGGAGGTAAATCTGCCATGGAGACACGGAGGGGCTGCACCGAACGCTCTCCCCGGGGTATTTTATGACAATTTTAACAGCAGGCAGGTTATTGCAGGCAGAACATAAATAACCATTCTGCAGTGACTCTGTTGGTTTGTTTTTTGTGTGTTTTTTTTTTTTTTTTTTCTCCTGAAGATTTGCTGGTTTGTTTTTTGCCTGGGTTTTTTTCCCCCCCGGCAGCTCGGGGAGCTGAGAGCAATGTCTGCACGGGAGCCACGGAGCTACAGAGAGCCCCACTCTGCTGCTGCTTCTGGGGGTTCAGTTTTTGGCCTTGTTTGGGGCAGAAGGGATGGACTGGCTTGCTTTAGAGGTCTGAGTTTGCTCCCTGCCTCCACATGGCTTGGGAAAAGCTCAGGATGTGAGAGGGGATGAGGAGTGGAGGCCTTCATCCCTGGGAATGTCACAGCACTGGAGCCACTCTCGGCTCTGCCTTTGAGGGGCTTGTTAAAACTGCTGATTTCCTTCTCTTTCTCTGCAGCCAAGCCCCTCCTGACCATCTTTCCTAGACAGGGGGACACCAAATGTTGGTGTTCTTGCAGAACCACTTCGTGTGGGCGCAGCACGAGGGGGGGTTCAGCTGTTTGTGCTGGACCTTCCTCCTGAGGAACACCCTCTGTGCAATGAGAAAGGGCAAAAAGCCTCACAGGTGTTTGAATTCCCAGCTAAACAGAGCAGGAGGAGGTTTATGGATGGACTGGGAGCCCATCCTGCAGGTCCATGGCAGAGAGGTTGGGTTGGACCCTCAGTGGCTGCTCCTCCGGTCCTGCCCGAGCCACCAGCTCTTGGATCTGCTCCCCTGTGCCCTCACAGATGTTGGCACCGGGCTGGAACGTCTCTCCTCTCTCTTTCCCAGCTTGTCTCCAGCACCAGAGCTGTGAAACGTGTGTGACCTCGGAGCTGACCTTCAACTGCAGCTGGTGTCACGTCCTGCAGAGGTACCTGGGCTGGGATTCCTCCCCACCTCTTCCCTTGCCCATGTTCCCAGAGCTGGGACAGGGAGCACAGGGCCAGGGTTGGTGGCTGGGTCAGTGGTGCTGGGGGTTTTTTTTAGTATTTTCCCCTCTTTTTGCCGTTTTTTGGGTTGGTTGGGTGCTGCTCCTGGTCTCCCAGTCACGGTTAAGCCCTGAGCTGATCTCCGGTTACAAGCCACAGAAAGGAGACATTTCCTGGGGTTTTTGGTCCAGGAACAGGCTGAGACCTGGAGCAGGACTCACATTTTTGTCAGTCAGCTTTAAACACGGGGAAAACTTGTCCTGACTTGGGCTGGGATCAGACAGAGGTGCAGGGAAGGGAGGCTGGGACAGGCTCCAGGCAGGTCCTGGAGCTGGGAATGCTCATCACCCCCCAGCTGGGAGGGACAAGGCATAGCCAGGGTGGGGGGCACTTGCTGCCTTGTTTTTGGGGTGACTGGAGGCTCTGGTCCTGCCCCCTGCTCTCCTCCAGCTCCAGCAGCTCCACACAGAGCACGGGAGCTTAATGAGATTGTGCTGAACTCTTTATTTGGAGCTGGTGGCAGGGGAGGGGACCCAATAACACAGATCCTCACGTGGAAATCCTGCTCTCCCAGGAAGGCACAGGCTCCTGCCCCCCTCCTTCCAGCAGGGTGTGAGCAGGGGACAGGAAAAGATCCTGAACCATCAGCAAGGCCACCCATAAATCAGCATCGATTCCCTGCCTGCTGTGGGCCTGAGCCACAGGAATGTCATTTGTCAGTGGCAGTGGTGGCTTCAGAGCAGAGGATGGGATGTTCTCACACCTGCTTTGGTGGCAAAACTGAGCCTGGGGTACAGTGGCTTCCTCTGGGTCTGGTTTGGGCTGAACCCCAGGGGTTCAAACACTTGGTTATTCCGATTGTTCCAAATTTACGGTGTTTGCAAATCTGATTTTATCATGTCAGGGAATGGTTTGGGTGGGAAGGGACCTTAAAGCCCATCCAGTCCCACCCCCTGCCATGGCCAGGGACACCTTCCTCTATCCCAGGTTGCTCCAACCTGTCTTTGGACAATTCCAGGGATGGGGCAGCCACAGCTGCCACAGCTTCTCTGGGCAACCTGTGCCAGGGCCTCCCTGCCCTCACAGCCAGGAATTCCTTCCCAGTATCCCATCTAACCCTGCCCTCTGGCAGTGTAAGGGTTCAAGCCACCCTTTTTCATCTTCCCAAATCCCAGTGGTTGGTGGTGTTTGCTCCTGTCCCCCCTGCCCTGGTGACTCCGGGCGCGTCCT
Organism: Pipra filicauda; assembly: GCF_003945595.2. NCBI lineage: Eukaryota > Metazoa > Chordata > Aves > Passeriformes > Pipridae > Pipra > Pipra filicauda. The sequence goes on from NW_024104771.1 coordinate 8,110, forward strand.
GTCGCCGTCACCGCGGCTCAGCCCGAGGAGTTCAGGTTACAAATGGGAATCACACGTGGAAAAAAACACAGTGGGATTGGCAAGCTGGAGCAAACAGACCCCTATCTTTGTTGGCTTTCAGCCAGCTTGGTCTTGCAAAGCCAACTTGATCCGTCCCAAGGAAGCTGGGGGGGTGGTTCCAGGGCTGGAGCTCCATCCCGGCTCCAGCTCCGTGATTCCACCCCAGAGTCCTCTCAGCTCTCTGCTCGGGCAGTGCAATCTGTATTTTTGCCTCTCCTGAGCCCACAGTTGTGACAGGAACTGTGCTTGAAGCAAAGATCTCAGCAGGATCTGAAGCTTTCTGTGGTTGTTGGGTAAATTGGTGTTTGTGTGACCTGAGCCCCTGGTTCAGATTTTGCTCCCCCCCGAGACTTTCCAAAGGTCAGGGAGCTGTTCCATTCCCTGTTCCTGCGGGGATTTCTCTCGCTGCTGGTTTGCCTGATGTCATCTATAATTTCTTTAGTGTGTTTTTCCTGTGCAGATGTTGCTGGATAAAACCCAGCGAGCCTCGTGGAGCTCGTGGCCTTGCCCTGGCACAGAGTCCGGGGGATGGAAACTCAAACTCAGGCCATATATTTTTCCTATTTTTCTGCCTCTCCTTTTCCCTTGGACAAGTGGTGTTGACCCTTCTCCTCCTCTGGGAAAGGGGAATGTTTGGGTTCTTCCAACACAGCTGTGCTGGAAACCCCTATGTCCTTGGGTGTCACCTTGGATATCATCCTTCCCATCCTTGTTTGTCCCTGGGTCCCTACACGGGGCCCACCGGGGCAGGATTTGGGACTCTTGGGCAGCTTAGAAACCACGAGCAGTGCCACCAGCATTTCCTGCCACCTTCAATCCCACTTTTCCTCCCCAGGTGCTCCAGTGGCTTTGACCGGTACCGGGAGGAGTGGTTGTCCTATGGCTGTGGCCAGGTGAGCCCGGGGGGAATCCCTGCTCAGCCCCTGGGCTGGGAATGATCCTGCTCTGCAGGGAAATCCATGGCCATGTCCCAGCTCAAAGAGGGAATGCTCAGCTCTGCCTGACCCGTGGTGTTCTGGGTCAGACTGAGCATCCCTTTAGATATCTCTTTATTCCCTTTAAATATCCCTTTATTCCCTTTAGATATCCCTTGAGATATCCCTTTGGACATGCCTTTATTCCCTGAAGATAGCCCTTTAAATATCCCTTTATTCCCTTTAGGTATCCTTTTAGATATCCCTTTATTGCCTTTAGATATCCCTTTACATCCCTTTATCCCCTTTAGGTGTTCTTTTATTCCCTTTGGATACCCCTTTATAACCCTTTATTCCCTTTGGATAATACCCCTTTATCTACCCCTTTCCCATTCCAGCAGGACCCCTTAGCAGAGGATGCCTGGATTGGGATAGTTAAAGGATGTTCCATCCAATCCAGGGTTTTCCTTGCTGGTGCCTTTCCTGGGTGCTGGATATTCCCTGAAGGTGCTGAGAAGCTCCAGGAGTCACCAGACAGTGCAGTTTGAGCACTCTGGGGTGTTTTTCCTCCTCCTCCTCCCGGAGCATGACTCTTACTCACTCCGAGCAGGAAGGAACGAGCCCTGTTTTCGTCCTTGTGAGCACAATTATCTCCTCGTTGGATGAACTCCTTCCTTTGTCTCACAGAGATCAGCTGGAGAGAAACATCTGGTTCTGCTTTGGGCTTTTTTTTTGTGTGTGTGTGTATGTGTGGTGTTGGTTTGATTTTATTTTTTTTTTTTTCCTTGCTGAAAACTCAGCTTTGTTCCCCGTCACCCAGAGGGTTGAGTGAGGGAAACTGGACCTGCAGGAGGTCACCCAGTGATGCACAAAGTCCAGGCTGTAGGACCTTGCCAAGTCGTTGTCCTTTGTCCTGCCTAAGTGCTTCCCAAACTTTTCCTCTTCTTCTCCAACCCCTTCTCTGGACCTGTTTCCCCTGCAGTGTTTGAACCTCAGGGGGCTCAGCGGCCCCAAGCCTTGGAAGCACAGCCCTCCCCTGGCGTTCCTGGGGAAAAACAGCTGTTCTCCCTTTTTCCTTCCAGTCAGATGAAAAGACCTGTGAGGATCTGGCAGAAGGCAGCCACTACTCAGCCCCTCCTGACAGCTCCTTGTCCCCTCTGAGCGAGGGTGTCCCCTCCTCCACGGCCTCGCTCTTCATCGACAGCCTCACCACCGAAGGTAGGGGGGACATCCCGTGCCTGGGGCACGTCCCTGCCAAGGTCCTTCACTCCAGGGCCTCACAAAGCCAATTCCTGTCCAAAGGGATCCAGGAACAACGTGGGTTCTGAAGGAGACTCATGGAGTGGTTTGGGTGGGAAGGGACATTAAAGCCCATCCAGTGCCACCCCCTGCCATGGGCAGGGACACCTTCCACTAGCCCAGGTTGCTCCAAGCCCTGTCCAGCCTGGCCTTGAGCACTTCCAGGGATGGGGCATCCTCTGGGAAATCCATTCCAGGGCCTCACCACCCTCACAGGGAGGAATCTCTTCCCAGTGTCCCTTTCCAAGTCCCTTTCTCCCTCTGTAAAAGAGGAGCGACATTCCCGGGATCTGCAAAGTTAGATCATGGAATCATGGAATGGTTTGGGTTGGAAGGGACCTTAAATCTCATCCAGTCCCACCCTCTGCCATGGTCCCACTGGACCAGGTTGCTCCAAGCCCTGTCCAACCTGGCCTTGGGCAGGGGTGAGTGCAGGGGGTGGTGGAAAAGGGAAGGAAGGGCAGCCGAGGGGTGAGACCTGGGGGGATGTGGCACAGGGAGGGATGAAACCCTCCAGTGGGAAGAGTTTTAGAGTCGTTCCAGCTTTTTTTACCCATTTGTGAAGGTCAGCAGCAACCAATCCGTGGTGGGCAGTGCCCACAGCCTCCTCCAGGGGGGTTAATCCTGCAGAGTGGGGCTCAGGCTTTTCATGGGCTTGGGTTTAGCTCAGGGGCTGCCAGGACTCCCAGCCTGGAATTAATCCAGGTGATTGCCCTCTCCTTGGGAATGCTGCTCGTTCCAGCCTCGGAAAGCTCCACATAAAGCCCCGGGTTTCCCTGGAGACCCCCGTGCTCTAATCCCATTAACACGGGGCTGGCTCCTCGGCTCCTCCCGGCAGGTATCACTCCAATTTCCCTGCTTAATAGTCCCTAACGCCGCCTGCTAATTAGGATAAATAGAAAGGAACATTAGTGATTGTCCTTCAGCCGCGGGAAGGAGCTGGGTGGGGGAATGGAGCTGCCAAGGGCTGACTTTGGAAGGAGCAATTAAAGGGAGGGGAGGGGAGGGGGGGTGGAACACCACCAGGGAGAGCGTTTGCCAGCTCACCGCCAGTTCTTGGAAAAAAAAAAAAAAAAAGGAAAAGAGGCTTTTTTTCTGTGACACAGTCGAGCGTGAAGTTAATTTGGGATCTTGGAAGGAAACGAACAGGGAGGAGGGCTGGGGCTGAGGAGAGAGCAAAGGAACCAGCAACACCGGGGGGACCCAGCCCTCGGCGTCCTCCCTCGATCTGTGTCCTCCCCAGCCAGCCCTTTTCCTTGGATCCACGTCCTCCACTGCCAGCCCTTTTCCTTGGATCCACATCCTCCCCTGCCAGCCCTTTTCCTTGGATCCACGTCCTCCCCAGCCAGCCCTGTTCCCTTGATCTGTGTCCCTCCCAGCCAGCTCTTTTCCTTGGATCCACATCCTCCCCAGCAAGCCCTGTTCCCTGGATCTTTGTCCCTCGCAGCCAGCTCTTTTCCTTGGATCCACGTCCTCCCCTGCCAGCCCTGTTCCCTGGATCTGTGTCCCTCCCAGCCAGCCCTTTTCCTTGGATCCATGTCCTCCCCAGCCAGCCCAGCTCCCTGAATCTGTGTCCTCCACAACCAGCCCAGTTCCTTGAATCCATGTGCTCCCCAGCCAGCCCAGCTCCCTGGATCTGTGTCCCTCCCAGCCAGCCCTGTTCCCTGGACCCACATCCTCCCCAGCCAACCCTTTTCCCTGGATCTGCTCCTGGAGATGCTGGTGGCTGTGTCTGACTCACCAGCTGTGTGTCAGCGCTGCCTCCAGCACATGTGGAAGCCAAGCAGCGGGAATTCTGGGTCAGGATTTCACCCTGGTGAGGGTGGGGATGTGGAGACCATCAAGAGACAAAGCCTTGTACAAAATATCCTGGTTCTTCCACAGCGAGGCCAAGAATGGAAGTGGATTTTGGGCCCCCATGGAAAACACCCCCAGTGTAACATCCCACTGATTTATTTGGGATGTATTAGCCCCAAATGCTGGGGCCTGAACATGGGCACCCACATCCAGCATCCACTTATGGTTCAGACCTTGCACTCTGAGCATGTTGAGTGACCCCTTTTCCCGGGTATTTGTGCTCCAGGTGCCACCTCAGTGAAGGAAAATGATCCCTATCCCACCTGCTTTCACTGTTGTTTCCTGTGTTCCTCCCTCTTCCACGAGCAGAGATTTGAAACTATCCAGAGATCCCGTCACAGGGGGATGGAAGCAGGTGGGAAACGTGCAGGATATCGGAGAAAGGCCCTGATTTTACTTTTTTTTCTGCCCTGTTTTCTCCTTTCAGACGACACGAAGCTCAATCAGTTCGCAGGAGCAGAGGGTAAGCCCTTCACCCCCTCCCTGCCTGCTCCGAGGGAACACGGGTTTCCCTGGATTCCAGTGGTCAGCAGGGGGGACAGGGGAACCTGGGACATCATCAAGATAACATTCCTGTTGTCCTCACCCTGGTTAATGCAATTCCAGAGGGTGAAAAGTGAGAGTCTGCAATGATCTGTTTTACCCTGGTGCCGTTTGTCCTGCTGTGCAAACTCAGACAGGGAGTTTTCTCCTTCCGTGTAATTCCCTTTATTTGCCATATTTTCATAGACACAAAGCCCTTTTCCCTCTGAGTTTCCCCAACTGGGCCAAAGGGCAGCATAAAATCCAAATATCAAGTGTTCTCTCTGCTCCCTGAATCCTTGGTCAGCCCCAGTCTGTCCACCAGGGAACTGAACCGCTGCCATAATGCTCTTCCTAATTCCAGAGGCTGGGAAGGATCCAAGCCCTGTTCACTGATGTCAGGCCCTGTGTGTCCCCTTTCTCTGGGAGGAGCTCAGGGAAGTCCAACTGCCTGAACTGGGCTCGGGATTGGGCCACGGAGCCTTTGGAATCCACGTTATTCCCAGTTTGCTCCCAAATGCCTGGTGATGTCCCAGTTAACAGATGCCACCTCCACCCTCTGCAGCTCTGTGCAGTTGCTGAGGCGCCAGCACTGCTCCAGCCCCAGCTGGATCCTGTTTTCCAGGCATGGGGAGCAGCCTTCCTTCCAAGACGGCCCCGATTCCCACCGGCACCATCGTGGGGATCGTCCTGGCCGTGCTGCTCGTGGCCGGGATCATCCTGGCTGGGATCTACATCAGCAGCCACCCCACCTCCAACGCCGCCCTCTTCTTCATCGAGGTGAGTGCAGCACCTCACCCCTGCGGGCTTTGCCCTCCCTTTGCCATCCACACAAATCCCAGCCTTCCATACCCACACAAATCCCAGCCTTCCAGACCCATCCAAATCCCAGCCTTCCAGATCCACACAAACCCCAGCCTTCCAGATCCACCCAAATCCCAGCCTTCCAGATCCACCCAAATCCCAGCCTTCCAGACCCACCCAAATCCCAGCCTTCCCGAGCGGGGAGCAGGGAGCTTCACATCCAAGCTCCTTTCCGTGCTCCTCCAGTCACGGCTGATCTCCCAACCTCCGGCTGCTGGGTGTTTAAACTCAGCCTCTCTCCCTCCCACACGGTTTTATTTCTCTCCCCTTTTCACACGCTGCCTGTTTTCCCCCGTGGAATGTCGGGCTCTTCCACCTGCTCCTCGAGCTCAGCCCGGCCTGGGGAGGGGGGGAGGCTCCGCTGAATCGCCCCCCTGGATTTTTGTTGCCTAAAATTGCCAGCCTGCCCCTGATGGATGGATGCCATCAGCTGCCGTGGGAGGGCTGTGGGAATGCTCTGGAGGCAGGAATTTAATTCTGGGGGTGACGGGGGGCCCAACCATCCCCATCTGCTGCCGGAGCCGGGCCCGAGGCAGCCGGGAGTGGGCTGGATCCTGGCACGGGAGCTGCTGCCAAGGGATGAGCAACACTCAGCCCTCAGCCTTCCCTTATCCCTCCCCAGCTTGTTCCTGGAGCGCTTCTCCCCCATCTGTCCTGTTTGCAGGGAGAGGCTGCAGGGAATGGATCCGTGGGGCCCCTGCCAGCCCGGCACCGGGCACTGGGAATGTTTGAGGGATCCATCCACACCCAGCTGGGAAGGGGCAGTGCTTGGCCCTGTCTGGGGCAAGGAGGGGTCACAGTTGCAGGGAACACTCATGGGCATCCTCAGCTGCTGCTCCAGGCACAGACCATCCTGGATTTCCAGGCTGATGGGAGCCTTCACTTCCATTCCCTCCCCATTCCCCATTTTAGTAGCTCAGCGACTTCAGCGCGTTACAACAAACCCAAGCACTAAGAGACCTTTGAAAGCTCTTTCTTTCTTCCCACAAAACCCTCAGACTCTCCCCAGGACAGCACTGTCCGTGTCCCAGGGCCTGTTTTCCCCCTCGGGGTCGGGGTGGGAGGCTCTGTCCCAGCCCCTGACGTGCCCTCCTTTCTCTGTCCCCAGCGGAGGCCGCACCGCTGGCCCGCCATGAAATTCCGGAATCACACCCACCACGCCACCTACGCCGAGGTGGAAGCAGCCAGCCAGGAAAAGGAGGGATTCGTGGAAGCAGAGCAGTGCTGAGCGATTCCTCCCTTCCCTCCCTCCCCTCCTGCATCCCGAACCTGCATCCTGCATCCCGAACCTCCCGTTATCCCACTGCAAAGTCTGTCCCCTTCCTGGAGGAGGAACGGCAAGGAGAGAGAGGAAAAAAAAAAAAAGGACCCAAGAAATGGAGATTTCTTTTTTTTTTTTTTTTTTCAAGGAGGAGGCTGGATGTGCCTGGATCCTCCTGGGCACCTCCTGGGTGTGGTGGGGGGGGGGAAAGTGCAGCCAACTTTTGACCTTGGTGAGGGGTTTTTTGGGCTTTTTGTTTGTTTGGGTTTTTTTTACCTCTTCCCTCCTCCACCAGAGCAGCAGAAATGGGGGGGGGGAAATCTCGTTCTGGGGGTGCCTCGAGCAGCAGGTTCTTGGGGAGCAAAGAGAAGCTTTTGGGGGCACATTGGCTCTGGAATGCTCAGGAATGTCGTGTTGGTGCCTCTCCCCTCTCGTGGGAAGCGGGATCAGATGTTGTGGTGGCCCAGGAGGGGTCAGATTGGCTCTGCAGGGCTCCTCTCCCATCCCCTCACCCCCCAGCTCTGTCCCTTTCTCCCCTTTGCCTTCTTTAATTGACATTTAATTTTGCCTTCACGGCTCTGAAGCCTCAAGTCCTGGTCTCCTCCACCACCTTGGATCCAGCTCTGCCTTCAAAGCAACACCTTCCAGCCCCTCCCCTGGAGAAAGGGGAACCTGAACTATTTTAAGGACTAAAAACCCTGCAGAGGATTCACCTCCAGGATTCTCGCGAGCCCACGGCTTTGATGCGCTTTTTGGCATCTAATTAGTTTGCTAAATTGCTAATTATGACCCTTCCCCTAAAGGAGACGGAGAGTAGGGGAAAAAAAATCTGAGATTCCTTCAAAATACGTCCCCATGGGCACCGATCCAGTGGGAACAAGGTGGATCTGATGGAAGAGAGGGTGGGGAGAGAGCACTGGAAAACACAGGCTAAATCCTGGGGCAAATCCAAGCTCATCCATGGGCGTTTCAGATAAATAAGGAGTGCCTGGACAGCCCAGGAAATGCAGAAATCACCTGGTCGCCGTCGTAGTTTTGAGTCAGTGGGATTATTTTCCCTGATTTTTGTTTTATTTTACCTCACCTGTGACGAGCCCCAGGTGTGGATCTGGGGCTTCCAGGACCTGACCCCAAGGAAGGGCTTCCCCACCAGGACCTCTTGGGGTTTTTCTCCTCCCTCTGAGCCCTGGGAATTTGAGATTAAACCTGCAAAAAAAAAAAACCCTCTGCCCAACTCCACAGACGGGGTGTAAAGAAAGGGAGAACCCACATTTTGGGCCCAGTTAAAATTTTATTTCCCCTCCCCTAAAAAGGTGTTGGTTGATGAATCTTTCCCACTCCTCTTTTTGGGGGGCTTTTCCCTCCCCCCCCTTTTTTTTTTTTAATTTTCTCCTGCTCCTCTTTATTCTGATAATCATGTCTGGTGCAGATCTGACCCAGGGGCTGGTTCAGTCAGGTTATTATGGCCCAGAAAGTCTCTTTTTAGATATTTTCAAGATAAATTTAATTCCCAGATAAAGCTTTTAACTAAAAATTTGTTGGGGTTTTTTTTTGGTTTGGTTTTTTTTTTTTTTTTTTTTTTTTTTTTTTTTTGTTTGTTTTTTGTTTGGTTTGTTTGTTTGTGTTGTTTTTTTTTATTTTATTTTTTTATTTTATTTTTTATTATTATTTTTATTTTTATTTTTTCTCCTTCTTTCCCCAAAGTGGAAAGAATTCAGAGGGATTCTGTCACCCAGTTTTTGCCCCAAATCTGATCTCCTTTCAAAAGAGAATTTTCTCTGGATTTAACTTTTTTTGTTTGTTTTTCCAAATAGTTACATTTGAACTGTTAATTGGAGTAGTTTTAGGCCTTGGTTTTGCTGTTTTTCTGAACAGGAACGCTTGGTAACAGCAAGATTTTGATTCTTCCTCTTCCCCTGCAAGCCCTAGAAATGCTGGGAGGGATCCAAGAATTCTGAAATGCTGCGAATTTAGAGGAAAACAGGCTTTCTAAGTAGTGTGCATTTGTATAAATCACTACAGAAAAGGATCCTGGGAGGATTCAGGAGAAAATACGGGGATTAAGGAAGGATTCAGGTGGAAAAATAACACCATCCAAGTGCCATAACCCAGGAGAGGCTGAACTGGGATCTGTGGAACACCTGAACTTCGGGGAGATGCCAAGTCCTGAGTGCCTGGGGTGAAAAAAGGCTCTTGATTTTTAAATTATTTTGATTTTTTTTTTTTTTTCCCCTTTAAGGAAAGAACCAAACCATAGCTGTGCTCCAGGTGTTTGCTTTTCCTTCTCCAGAGGAATTGCTCAGGTTTTGGGGCTTTAACAGCTCCAATCCATCAGCTCTCCGAGAGCTCGTAAATGGAAAATTTATTGCCCGCGGTCGGCTCCGAGCTGAAGGTTTGGCTCCCAACTGGCATCTCCTGGGGATGCTGCATCCAGAGGAGGGAAACAAGGAATGCTCTGCCCTGCCTTTTTCCCTGTGGGTGCTGGAATTCCACCTCCAGGGCAGCGGGATGTCCTGAATATTCCCCGGAGCAGCGGAAGAGAAGCCCGTAAAAAAAACTCTGGAAAAACCCCGAGGGGGACGTTGCCAGTGCCTGGAAGGAAGAGAAAAATGGCTTTTCCATCCCCAAGTGCTGCCAAGAGGAGAGTTTGGATGCCCCAGGTCTGACCCATCGGGGCCAACCCTCCTTCCCGGTCCCCGAACTCCGGCTCCGAGTTGACCTTGGAGTCTCTTCCTGGAGGGAAGAACGTGGGGATGACATAAAAAATCAGCTTGATTTGGCTTTTCTCGCCCCCATCCCGAGGTTTTTCCCTCTGGATTCCGGTGGAACCAGCTTGATTTGGCTTTTCTCGCCCCCATCCCGAGGTTTTTCCCTCTGGATCCCGGTGGAACCAGCTTGATTTGGCTTTTCTTGCCCCCATCCCGAGGTTTTTCCCTCTGGATCCCGGTGGATTCCGGGCTCCTTTCGGTGTCCGTGGGTGTCGTGACCTTCTGTTGTGTCACCACAGAGGGGTCGGGGCCCCCCCAGCCGGGCTCAGAGGGGTGAAAAAAAGGGATGCAACCCCCAAATCTCCTCGTTTTTGGCCCCTGCTGAGCGTGTCCTCGGGGCAGGTCCCTCTCCCAGGGGGACAATTCCATCCCTTCCCGCTCCCTGGGCCCTGCTCAGCAGCTGGGAGGACACCAGACCTGGGATTTGGTTCTGCTCCCACGAAAATTTGGGGGCTCGACCCCCCCCCCCCTCCACCATTTCCAACATTTAAAAAAAAAAAAAATAATAAAAAATATTCTCCTAATAACTAAAGGCCTATTTTCCACGTACTTGAATTTCCAGCACAGTTTGGACTCTTTTGAGGGACTTTAAAGGCACTTTAACTGTCTTTTACTGCAATGTATTTGCTATGGATTTACCTGCATGGAATAAGAAGTCTGGATATGAAATAAAAACCTTCTTCCTTTTGGACTGCTTGGTTGGCAGGATTAGTGCTCGTGAGCCCTGGAGCAGGATGGGAATTCTTTTCATCTCGGAGTCTTTTAATTGATGCTACAAAAAAAAAAAAACACGGGGATTTCTTCTTTTTTTTTTTTCTTCCATTTTTTTAAATTTTTTTTTATTTTAAGGCACTTTTCCCCAGTCTCAGCACAGACACATCAATAGCAGGAGGAGTTCCCAGGGCTCACAGCTCCTGTAATTGAGCTCTGAATTAAGACTATCATTTGCTTCTCCTTTATTCTGCTTGGCTTGTTGGGAGGGTTTCTTTTTTTTTTCCTCTCATCTTGCCCAGTGGAGTTTCCTCGGAGCATTTGACTTCCTCCCAGTGTTCAGGTTTGGTGTTTTTTGATCTCTGCACCAGCCCCCAATTATTTCAAATACAGAAAGCACTTTAAAAGTCATTATCTGAGACCCCTCCACACCCAGGCTTCCTTTGCTGGTTTAGGTATCCATTTATTTCCATCAGGAAAATATAAAATATATCCACTTCTTCCCACTTTTTCCCTTTCACCTTCCCAAGCCCATCACAGCCTGTTCATCCCCCTCTTCCTCAGGAGCCTTTTCCAGGCTGGGAAAAACTGTGTTAACACAATACAAACAGGAGTTAATTTAATCATGATAAAAGAATTCTCCTGTCCTGGTGCCTTGTTCCATTTCTCTGAGTGGAGTATTAGCAGATATATAATTAAACTAAATATATTTTTTTCATTTATATATATATATATATATTCATTTTTATATATATTCCATTTTTATATATATTCCATTTTTATATATATTCCATTTTTTTATATATATATTCCATTTATACCTATTCAATTTTATTTTCCAGTTTATTATATATGTTCCATTTTTTAATGTCCATTTCATATATATTCCATTTTCCACATTTATATATATTCCATTTCTACATATACTCAATTTATACACATATGTATATTCCACATATATATTTATATATTCCATTTATATATGTATTCCATTATATATATATTCATTTATATATATATATTCCATTATATTATATATATTATATATTATATATATAAAAATGGGATCATTTTTATATGTATATTCCATTTATATATTCCATTATATATATATTCCATTATATATTCCATTATATATATATTCCATTATATATATATATTCCATTATATATATATATTCCATTATATATATATTCCATTATATATATATTCCATTATATATATATATTCCATTATATATATTCCATTATATATATATTCAATTTTTATATAAATTCCATTTTTTAATATATATATTCCATTTTTTAATATATATATATAGATGTATGTTCCATTTATACCCACACACACATATATAAGGCAATACTTTATAATACACACATAAGGAAAAAAAATTAAATAGCTCCCAACAAACAGCTCTCAAAGCAAACAACAGCCCACAAACAGGGGGAAAAATACCTCAGCCATGCAAATAAACAAGGATTTGTGCTCTGCAAATGCAACCTCGGGTCCAAAGCAGCGTTTTGAGCCATAATTAATGGCAGTGACAGCAAAGAAGGGAGCAGATTGTTCCAGCAGGGCCCGTGGGTGGAGGAATTAAAAAAAACCCCTCAAATAGATGCTCTGGATCTGCGTTTTTCCAAGTGCTGGGAAACGAAGCTCTGGGTACAAAGTGGGAGCAGGGAATTTGGGCTCCTGGTTCCTCCCCTGGTCGGGTGTTAAATGGATTTATTGCCTCGCTTAGAAAGGAGAAGCTGAGGGGTTTTGTTTTTTTTTTGTTTGTTTCTCGTGGAGAAATCAGGAATTTTTGGGAGATGCTGGCAGGGAAAGGGGTGGAATTCCCTGCGTGTTGACCCCCCTCACCCACCCAAAAAGATGTGGGGTTTTTTTTTTTCCCCCTCCCCAAAGGCAGAGGTGAGAGATGAGAGGGCGGGGGATAATTACCAGCACAATCCCAAAAAAAAAAAAAAGGCTGGATCCAAGGGAGCAGGAACCACCTGCACACTTCCATTCAGCTGCCACGGGAGGATCCTGCACCAGCCTCCATCTCCTCCCACAATTTTCCCCTCACAAAAGGGCTGAGGAAGAACCTGAGAAGCCAATTGTGAACGTTTTCCACTTGTTTTTCTTACCTTTTATTTTTTTTTTTTTCCTTTTTAACAAGTAGGTCAGGGCAGGCAGCAATTTTCCCGAGCCCAATTCCATTGGTCCCCCCCTTCCTCGACTGGAACAAAAATTGATTTTGTCACCTTTTTTAAACCCTGACAAAACCTCCAGCAGAACACACAGAAAACCCCTTTTCCCCTGCAAAAAAAAAAAAAAAAAAAAAAAAAAGAAAACACATCCCTGATAAAATTCCAGGATAAAAAGGTGGGGAGGGGGAAAAAAAGGGAAAAAAAAAAAAAAAAAGCCTTTTATATTTGCTTTTTTTGAGGACTTGAAAAGAGCAGGTTTGCTGTTCTTTTAAGGATAATGGTGGGTTTCATGCTGCAAGAAAGCACCTCCCTGGTGCCATCCTGGAGGGTTATTTCCATGATTCCTGAGGGATTTTTTAACTCCTCCACTTTACAGACCCATGGAATAATAACAGACCCCCGAGGTGAGAGTTTCTTAACTCCTTCCTTCCCTGTTTTCCAGCTGGTGGAGGTGGGGATAATCCAAAAAAAAATAAAAATGAGGCTCTGGGATTGGGATGCCTGGAGGGGTCTGACAGCTCTAACAGATGCACCAGTTGGGGTTTTGATCCTCAAAAACCAGCCTATTCCGTGAGATTTGGCATTGGGAACACGGGATTGCCTTCCTGGGAAGGGTTGGGAGGAGCCCCCGTCCCTGGAAGGGCCCAAAAAACCTGTGGATGTGGCACTTTGGGACACTTTGGGGGTGCTCAGCTGATGATCACAAAGGTCTTTTCCAGCTTTACCAGTTCCCTGATCCTGTGATTCCCAACCAGAAGCCCGAAGCAATCGTCACTCAGGTTAATTAAGATTTAATTGAATCCCTTGCTGTCGCATTTCCAGGGGATTTCCAGGCTGGATCATTCTCCCTCCCTGCACAGGACAAGTGGCTTTGGAGAGGATTTGCAGCCCCCACCAAGCCAAGCTTTTCCTTGGGGTTCCTCCAAAGGGATACCAGGCCCCCCCCAGGGCTCTCAGCCCCCGAGAACTGCTCAGATGACAAAGCAGAGCAGCTCCCGAGCTGTTCCCAAGCTTCCCATGGCTCTTTGGTGATTATCCCTGTGTTGTGCTGACAGGTTCCCATCTGTTTGGGGCTGAACGTTGCATCTTAAAAAGCAGGAGAAGGGAAAAGCACCGGCTCCAGGCTCCCTCCGGCTCCTCCTCCGACCACGGGAGCTCACGGGATGCTCAGGAATTCTCAGCAATCAGCTGCTTTTTTTTTTGGGGGGGGGGGGGTGGGGTGGGTTGGTCTCTTGTTTTTCTGCAGGATGGGAAGATGGAGAAAAGCTGGGGATAAGGGAAAATATATGGGATATTTAGATGGGAGGAGCAGGCCGGGAAAATACCCAGGCCGGATCCTCAGGAAGGGTTTGGCAACGGCAGAGGAACAAGTTTGATGTGAAGGTAAAGGATGAAGGATGAACAAGAAACCCAGGACACACCTTCCTCCACCTCTGCATCCACCCCATCCCTGCCTTCCCTCCTTCACTCTCGCATTCCCTCCATCCCAGTGTTTAGGAGCGTCCCCTGAAGGCAGGAAGCAAGAGCTGGGACTCGGGATTCTGCCTCTGGAATCTTCCAAACGACCTTGAAGGAGTCCCTCAGCTCCTCCTGCCTCGGCGTTCCGGGGAAGCCTCACACCCCCTCCACGGGGCACCTTCCCTCAGCTCCGGGATTTAATGCACTTCCAAGCATTTTAATGCACTTCCAAGCATTTTAAAACCCTTGGAAGCGGGGCAGGGCGGAAGGACAGAGCGCTGCTGGTTTGCCTCAGCCACCACCACCGTCCAAAACGAGGTGGGAGAGGCAAGAAAACAACATTAAACCCACTCCTGCCCCCACAGAGCCAGCGATGATCCCGAGAGGAATGAGGCCATCTGGAAATTCTGCCTTTTTTTCCCCTTTTTTCCCCACTTTTTTTTTTAATTCCTCTGGCTGCATCTCATCCCTGTCCCTGCACGATTCCATGAGCAGAACACCAATAAAATGATGGGACTTTGAGTCAAATTCTCATCAGCTCCTCAGAGGATCAAACCCCTGTGGGCTGGGATTCTGGGAATACACACATCCCTGCCCCTTCTCATCCCTCTGCCACCCACCAGCCCTGCTCTGGCAGAAATCCTTACAAATGCCAGCCAAGGAGGACGTGGTGATTTTTATCCAGAGAATTCATTAGGCAGGACGAGAGGAAGCAGTGCCTTAATTCCCTGTGTATCCTCACACAGGCACAGCAGAGCCTGTGCTGGATGAGTCAACAATCCCATTAATCATATATTTTTATCATTTTCTAACAAGCCTTAAACTGCTTTTTTCAAGAGGAAAAAAAATGAAAGGCTGCAGCTCAGCTCCTTAATAACACTTGAGAGAGGGGAAACATTTGGCAAACGGGGGGAAATTTGATTTAAAGAGGTAAGAAGAAGAAATTTTGCTGCCCAAGACAGCAGGTGAAGGGACACAAAACTCGAGGAATTATGTCTTTCTTCTGCAGATTATTATTATTATTATTATCATTATTATTTCCATTTTCCCATGCTTATAGCACGCTAGGTGCTGTTCTTTGGTCCTAGTGGGGCAATTTTTCCTTCATTTTCTTTTGACTCCCAGCACATTTGGTGCTTTTCTTCACGGAATCACAGGGTGGTTTGGGCTGGAAGGGACCTTAAAACTCATCCAAGTCCCACCCCACTCCTTCCACCCTCCCGGGCTGCTCCATGCAGGGAATGAGCCGTTAACACTCCAGCAGAAACGCCGGGAATTTGGGACGGAATTTGGGACGACTCAATTTTCCCCTTATTACCCCTCATCCCGTCACCTCAAACCAGTTTGCAAACACTGACTGGATTACAGGTGAAAAAATAAACCCCGTCAGTGACTCCCTCAGCCAACTGAAAGCAAACACAGGGTGATACTTTTACCTGGACTCAATTAAATCCCCGAGCCCGGTGTCACCCTCGTTACCATTAATTATCCCAATCACTCCAGTGTTTCTGCAGGTCCAGCTCTGCCTGTTAAACACAGGATGCAGCCTCAGCCTCAGGAAGTCCTTAAACCACTCTCAGGCTCCAAAAAGGTGCCCCAGGATACTCCAGATACACCCCCAAATTATATATATATATATATATTTTTTTTTCCCCAGTGGGATCTGGTTGTTTCTCGTTATTTCTGGTCTGAGAGTCTCTGTTTTCTGTTCGTGGTGCAACACAGAGGTGCAAACAGCAAAATGATGGGGGGGGGTGAACAGAATGATCCCTGATTCCACCCAGCAGCGTTTGGGAAGGATTTAGGGAGGCAGGATGCTCTTTCTTGGAGAGATATCCAGCCAGGTCCTGCTATCCCAGGTGGAAATAGAAACAGGGACAAGGCATCTGCAGGCTCTGCTTGGCTTATTCTGCTCAACTCCAAAGCACATGATTTTTGCACACTTGCCTGATTTACCTTTTCAGCCAAAATATTGCAGTCACAGTTACATCATCATGGCAGCCCAGCTCTTGTTGATTAATCAGACCATGCCACATCCTTACATATGAGGGTGATTTTTTGAATTTTTTTTCTGCTTCGGTTTTGCCGAGGAAAGTTCTTCTTTTGATGGAGTTCCTGAGAAAAAAAAAAAAAAAAAAAAAAAAAAAAAAAAAAAAAAAAATCAGAACAGGAACAAAACCAAAACAAACAAGTGTCTTCTGGGGGAAAAAAAAAAATAAAAATACCGGGTAAAAATTCCCTTAAAGCAGCTGCGGGTCTCTGCTGCCATCGTATGGGAGCTGCCTTTGGAGCAGCGAGGAAACCTCTCCCGGGAGGTTCGGTCGCTGTCCCGAGAGAAATAGTTACTCAGGGCCAGCGACTTCGGGGAGGGGGGCAGAATTTATGGCGAGAAACAGTTATTTTTAAAACCGGCCTGTAGCGAGCTGGGGATTTGCAGCTCTCACAAAGGGGGTTGACACCATTCCACGGGGAACGACGCCGTTCCACGGGGCGAAACGCGCGAGAGGCCGCGACCTGGCGTTGTAACAGCTCCGCAGGCCGAGCCGCGGGACCGCGGAAGGCTTTGGAAGGGATCCCAAAGCTCATCCCAAAATCCCGCCGGCCCCCAAGCCGCGCTCCCAGCGCCTCATTAATTATTCATTAGGTGGGCGTGACCACGCGGCTCCTGGTAACGAGGGGACGCGCTTTCCGCTACGGGAGGGGGCGTGGTTATATTTGAATATTCATGATGTGGGCGGAGACATAGGGGGCGGGAAAACCCGTGGGCTCCGCCCCCTCCCCCCTCGCGCTGAAACGCGCCGCGGGCGAAAGCGCGGGAAAGTCGTTCTGGCCCAAAATTCGCCTAAATTCGAGTAAAAGCGGGGCGGAGTTATTAATAATAACACCGACGAAACGCCGCTGGAGTAAAACACTGCCGGAGTGACACGCTGCTGTTGTTGGTGGTGATTCCACCCCTCCAACGTGCCTGCGGCCCAACCGACAACTAACGTCCTGAAATTTAAACGCTGGGTTTTTTTAATGTTTGCCAACATTTCTGCTCCCGAGTGAGGTACCCAAACACAGCTGTGCTGCCTGTGCGCACCTGCCGCTGCTGCTGCGCCCAGACCCCCTTTTAAACCCCAGCAGATCCTGAAATGACGCTTTAAAAATTTGATTTTCACTGACGATAGTAATTAAGAAATGGGGGCTCTGGGTTCTTTTTTCCCCCCACGGGGACACGGGGTTCGGTGCTCCCCACACACCCCCTCGTCCCCCCCCCCGTTCCCCTCAGAGCTCCCCGCGCCCGCCCGGCTGAGGGGCTTTGTGGAGAGCGGGTTTCCCTGAGGTGAAAAACGGCCCATAAAGTGTTTTTGCGTGAGTACCACCGACTGCGAGACCCCCTCCAGGGTCTCCACGGAGGTTTTGGGGTGCAGGTCCCCGATTTCAGCCCTCTGGCCCCAAATTTTGGCCGGCTGTGGGCAGAGGGGCCGTGGCCGGAGGGCACAGCCTGGCCCATCCTTTGGCCTAAAGGTCTGTCACAGCCCCGGCTCAATCTGACCCAAAAACACAGCTAAAAGGCCAAATATTACCCATTCCACAAAATATTGAGGCCTGGGGAGCAAATCCGGCCTGGAACGAGGGAAAAAGAAGCAGATTCTGGTGTTTCTCCTCACACCACAACCCAGCCACCACCAGCAGCAGGGCCAGAATCCCCTCAGCTCTGCTTTATATTCACATCATTCACCAATTTAGGTGCTTTGGGGAACAGATTTTCACCACCAATCTGACACAGAGACTTTATCCTAAACAAAACCATGTGTTTTTTGTAAATTTTCAGTGTAGCTTGGGGGGTAACAAGTACTGAGGTAATTCCATGGGTGCGCTCGGTGCTCTGAGGTCTGTCATCCCTCCCTTAAACTTGCACTTTTAAAGTCATTATTTTACTTTATTTTATTTTATTTTATTTTATTTTATTTTATTTTATTTTATTTTATTTTATTTTAATTTTATTTTAATTTTATTTTATTCTATTTTATTTTATTCTATTCTATTTTATTCTACATTATTTTTACACGGCAAAGAGAAAACCGTGGAAAAACAAATCAAAACTGAGCTAATATTGGAGGCGGCTGAGCTCATGCTCATAGTGATGAGGAAGGGAAGCAGAAACATCCCAAAGCAATCTCCAAAGTAAACACCCCTTTCTGCAATAAATGTTTGCCAAATGCTAACACAGGGCTCCGAGAAATATCAGCACTAAAGTGCATCCATTAGCAGGAGTTTAGCGACTGCTTAAGGGGAGCAGGGGTGGAAGTTGATGCTTTCTGCCCTGTAAACAAATTAGTTTATAGCAGCAAATGGGATGACCCTTCTTAGCTAATGTTATGAGTTGAGCTTGTTAAATATTTAACATTTACCTCTCCATTTCCAGCGTGGATTAAGCAGTTCTCCAAACACCGGTGTCCCAGCAGCAGATGGAGATGCACAGCCCATTGCCCAGCCCTGGCTGAACTCCCTAAGAAATAAAAAAACCCACGTTAAGTCAAAGAGAGGAAGCGAGTGGGAGCTTTCAGGAAAGGCTTTAAAACTGGCTGTTTGCACTCGTTTTGATTTACATTAATTTTATCTCGCTCTGCTCTACGTTAAAACAGTGATAATCAGTTTAACTTCCATCAGATTGAACAGACACAGACTGGAACTGGACAAACACTTCCGAAAAACCTCGCTGGTGGCAAAGTATTTTTTCCTTCCACATAACACAGTCACAGACCCAAGGTAAGAGTTTTTTTTAAAAAAAAAAAAAAAACAAAACACTTGAAAGATCCCATAAATCCCCACAGCACAGAAAGGAGAGTGGGGGATGAAAAGAAAGTATCATAGGATTGCAACTTTATTTCTAAAAGCATGGATGAGAAATGTGCACCAGATTTAGCCAAGTTTAGTGGTGCCTTGTTATAAACATGAGCTGCTTTGTATGTTGTACTCAAGGAATTTAAATTATCCTGAGTCCACCGTTCTGTGTACAAAATTCCTCACTTTTTCTTTGCTTTCAGAAGATAAACGTTTTTTCATATAACTTTACCCACAAGCGGTTTCTCAATCGTTCTTAAAGGTGTTAAATCGATTTTTCTCTCGTAAAATCCTAAAGAAACACTCATTTTAGCAGCAGCTCCATTTGCTCCCCGAGCCCTTGTGAAAGTTCCAGCTGCCTCAGCGAGCTGGAAACATCCCCTCAGCCAAATTCAAAAAACCAGCTTCCAGCGAAGTAAAACTTCCTTAAATGTACAATTCCAGCTCCCTCCGGAGCCAGCCGGACCCACTTTTAACAAAAATGCCCCGATTCCTTCCCCATCCCCAGCACAAACAGAGCTCCTATTGTGGATGTAGCAATTTTTCCTGCCTGGAATATTGTGAGTTCTGTTGTATAAACAGGAGGGGTGTTTGGAGCTCGTCGCCTGTAATTTTGTAAATTTTTAATCTCTCCAACAATGAGGTCTATTCTGCCCCAGAATTTCCCACTCAGGGGGACTGGGATGTCGCCCTGCAGCTTTGGGCTGGTTCCAGGGATGTTCCAGCCCCTGCTGCCAGCTCTTGTGTAATTATGCTGCAGCACTCCTTGGCAATTCCCCCAAAAGCCTCAGCTGCTGGAATCAAGGAACAGTGTGAAAAATCTCGGTTATAAAATAAAATTTCAGAGGCAGAGAGTCCCTCGCTCCCAGTGTTGCCCGACAGTGGGAAGTGTAGCTGTTCCAGAGACCCAAAACCCAGGAGGGAAATCAAATAATCCGATTTATCGATCCTTTAAAGCTCATTTTCATTTCCCCTCGTGGTTTTGGGAAAGGCTGAGTCACTGCATTTTTATTTTTTTTTTTTCCACGTAGCAATGCTGTGTAATTCAGTTTTATTATCACATATTTAGTCATTACATTAAATTAGGCCCTGTATCAACTTGGTGCTGCAGGACAAAAAGGTTTGAAGCACCACTTTGCTGCTTTCAATCTTTTTTTTTTTGTGGTCACACACAAGCACACATATAAGTAATTATCCCTTAAAGGAATCAAGTAACATGATATTTCAATAGCAGCCTTATAAATTGAGCATCCTGTCGAGTAATTAGTGTAACAAATTAAAACAATGTTGTTAATTACTGTGGCTTGTACCATCACGTGTAATTCCTCTGGAATTCCCTTTTTAGGACCATTTTCCTCATTTTCCATGTCCCACTCCACGATGTCCCCCCGTGCTTTTATCTTCTCCTCCTCCCTGAATACTCCATTCTCCCAGACCTTAAAATTATTTATACCTTTCAACGCACCAAATGATCACTTAGAACACATTTTATCATCTACACACTAAGAAACTCATTTATGAAGTCGCTTCCCTTGCACTAAATCCAAACAATTTATCCTCCACACCCACAAGATTTTCACTCCAACCGAGTCATTTCCTCTCAGCCTGATTTTTGGGTAGTTTTCTCCTCTGAAAAATAAGACTTTAATCTTTTTTTTTTTTTTCTCTCCAGGTTAACTTTATGGGCCCAGCAGGACCATGAGCTGCAGTGCAGGGAGCAGCTGCCCCTCCTTTCCCAGCCACAAACCCCGGCGGAGCCGCCGCTCCCGAGGCTGCTGGGACACCCTGGACACGGATTCCCAGTCCCTGTCAGCACTGGGACACTTCCAAACCCTGCCCTTAGAGATCTTCCACATGGTGTTGAAATATCTCTCAGGTGAGAACCTGATCAGAAGGGTGTTACCCCAATATCTGAAAATTTCCATGGCTTTTTTTTTTTTTTTCACTTATAAAGCCATTATTATTTTAAATGTTTTGGCTTTTAGCTGGTTAAAGTCATTTTTTTGTGGCTTACCCTTTAGCTTTCAGCTGGTTAAAGTCATTTTATGTGGCTCATTCTCTGAGTTTTCAGCTTTTACCTATGAAAAAACCTATGAAAAAGCTGTAGTTGTTTAGACCCAACATCTCCCACTCTAAGCAAGCCATGGAGGTTCTGAGGTGTCTTAAAATACCTTTTAAAACAATCTCGGTGTTTTGTGTTCAAAACGAAGGCTGAAACCTTATTTAAAAAAAAAAAAAAGAATTATAAGGTTTCAGCCTTCATTTTGAACACAAAACACTGTCATGTCATTCTTTCTTTAAAAAAAAAAATAATCAAAATTTAAATTACGATTACGAAGCATTTTAAGCGACTTTTGCCCACGAGGTGTAGAAAAAAACATTCCTCGGGTGTCTCCATTTCTAATTACAACAGCTTGCTGGCAGAGGAGACCCACAGTGATTAATTTGTGGTTTATTTATCCATCTCACTCCTCGGTTTGTTTTTGAAGGGGAGGGGGGGGGGGCAGTTTTTGACCCGTGATTGGAATTTGAGGATTTAGGAGCGTCCCGGGCTTTGCTTTTGCAGTGAAGGACATCAGCACGCTGAGCATGGTGTCCAAAAGCCTCGGCCAGCAGCTGATCCATTACATCTCCACCTCGGCAGGGACCCGCCGGCTCCTCCTGCAGGACTTCCACAACCTGGAGCTCCCCGGCAGGAGGGAGGGAGCCTCCATCCTGGAGCACTACAAATCCCTAGGTGAGGGCAGAGCCCGCTGAAAAGCCTCCCTCTGCTTTAGGCAGCGATAAAACGTGGCCCCCAAACCTCCTTTTGTGCAGCTCCCTCTGAACTCGGAGCCGAATAACCCACTGCAACGCCACGAGCTGGAGGGAGGGATTGCTGAAATCATTCCAGAGCCTCTTAGCTGTGGGAAAAAACCGATGTCTGCTCTGCCTGCCGTGTGTTTGTGGCTCCCTGCGAGGCGGCAGAGGGGCAGTTCCCAGCTGGAGGTGTTTCCAGATTTAGTTTGTTTGGACACCACCGCTGGAAGAGACTCCCAGGCCCGGCCAGCCGAAGGAATTTGGCTGCTCAGCCCCCCCCTCCGGGCATCCCTTTGGAGCAGCTCACATTCCTCAGGCTGGGAAATGCAGCCACAGGTCTCAGGCCCAGCCTAATTCGGGAGGGACCAGCACCAGCTGCCCTTTGTGACACTGTTGCTGGTTTTTAGAACACTTAATTCATTCGGTCCTAATTCATTCCACACTGTCCTGTCAGAGGAGCAAATGAAATTAAAACAGCATTTGATCCATATTTACTGGTCCCTGTCTGATACAAAATTGTGTTGGACAGAGAAATCAAGTGATGCCATGGTTAGATGGAGAATTATAAACAGGGTTTGAACTCAAGACATTAAATAAAGGCATTAAAGATGTTAAATTATACCTGGTAAAGAAAAGCTGTTAAACTCATTTAGACCTGAAGTCTCCTCCAAGCAAACCATGGAGATTTCGGGGGGATCTTAAAATGCCTTTTTAAAACAATCTTAGGGCTTTCTTTTTAAAAGGAAGCCTGAAAACCCATAATCCTTTTTAAAAAAAAACCAAAACAAACAACCAAAAATTAGTTTGGGCTTTGTAGTGACCTCACACAAAATGGCAACTCCTTCTTTAAAAGTAGGTGTGAACCCACCCCTGCAGCAGCTCTGGCAGTGAAACTCGACATATTAAAAATATAAAATCCTTGGCCATACCTGGGGCCCAGCAGGAACGGCTTTGTTAAGGTCAGGTGCAAAAATCAATATTTGCTTTGCAGCAGGAAAAACTGGAGTGGAAAGAAAAAGTGCCTTTTGCTCAGCCCTGTTTTTTCCTCACACCCTGACGTGCAGCTGTGTCATCCCAGCGGCTGCTCCTCGGGGAATTCCCCTCCAAAGTCTGGCCTTGGAGGGGAAAAAAATCGACTTGACTGAGCTTTGGGTCACGTCTGAGGCCGATGAATAAATTCTGGCTGTGCTGCAGGAGCTGCTTCTAAAGAAGGGAAAGGGGTCAGCTCAGAACCACGGGAAATTCATGAAGCACTTTCCAACCTTGGAAAAATGATGTATTTTCAGGAGGCGAAATTCAGGAGAAAAGTATCCTTCCCCCCCAAAAAAAACCTACATGCTTTTCCGTGGATTCCTTGACTAATTAACAACCAATATATATATTTTTTACCCTGGTGAAAGCTGTTCACCCAGTTTCCATCAGGAGTGCGGAAAAAATTCCGCTCCACAACCAGCTGTTCCCCACAACAACTCACTCCAGGCTCCGCCATCCCAAACATACCCTGGGCAGGAAAACAGATTTCCCTCCTAGCAACGTTCTACACCAACACAGCTCAGAATATTTGCTTTTTCATGTGGCTCTCCTGAAAAAAAAAACACCTTTAGAAGCTCAGCTTCCCGAGCTGTGAGGGGAAATCCAGCGTTCCACAGGGTCCTGGGGGCTGAGGGGCAACAACTCAACGCTGCTTCCCAACACTTTGAGCAGCTGTAACTCCCAACCCAGTGCAGTGATTTTAATACTGGGAGTAGCAGGGGCTTTAAGCAACACCACAAACAAGTTGCTGTGACAGTTTACCCCCAGCTGTACCTGTTTCCCCCCCCTGTCCCAGGGCTGCTGTTGAAGAGGTGCACGTTGCTGCTGCCCACCAGGGACAGGCTGAAGTTCGTACACAAGGTACTCTCAGAAGTAAGTCCTTCCACCTTCCCTCCACTGCTGTTTCTCACTCTCCTTTGCACTTACAACACCACCCCTGCAAGATAATTCCTTGCTGGATTTTGCAGTCCCTTGGCTGGAGTTTATCACCCCTGCAAAAATCAGTGTGTTGGTTTGAAATCAGCCTCTTCACACTAACAACAGCAAAAGCCAGGGAATTTTACTCCCTGAAAACAAAGGTTTCTCCTCCCAGAGGCCTTTTGCACACCCATGTGACCACAGTTTTGACTTGTTGCTAAACCATAACTCATTTCCTTCCACCACAAGGAATCTCCTGGACCTCTCTGGTCAGTATTAATGTAAAAACCAGTGTATTGGTTTGAAATCAGTCTCTTCACACCAACAACAGCAAAAGCCAGTGTGCTGCACACGAGGCTGTTCTGCCCACACCTCACATTCCAACATCGGTGGTTCTCACCTTTCCATCAGTCTGTGGACCACTGGGAATTCTCTTCACAAAAATTTTACTCCCTGAAAACAGAGGTTTCTCCTCCCAGAGACCTTTTGCACACCCCTGTGAGCACAGTTTTGGCTTGTTGCTAAACCATAACTCGTTTCCTTCTGCCACAAGGAATCTCCTGAACCTCCCTGGTCAGTGCTGAGGCACAGGAGGAGCACAGAGGATTTTCAGTCCCCACGATTATGGCCAGTTAAGATAAATAAATCCCTGGTGTTTGCACTTGCAGGTTTCCTGTTTTAAGCTCAGTGGTTGTGCCAGCCCTTTGCACTGCCTGGGGTTAAAGTGCTACGGGGTGTTTTTACAGGTACAGTATCCTTATGGAGACAAGGCAAGTACCACAAATATAGAAGAAAATTAAGGTAGTTTTCTAAATCAATCTGTGCTTTGCAAGATTTTTTAGAGCATAAGCTGGTCTGGGGGTGTAGGGGGATGGTATTTATTCACACAGTTCTCTGAATTTCCCTTCTGGTGGTGAAAGCTGCTGATTTGACTCTTGAGAATTCCTTGGCCTGGATTTCAGTCCCAACCAGTCAGGATTTTGATTAGCAGTTTATTGTCTAAGGAGACATGGGAGAAGGGCAGCATTTCATTGCACAGCTTCGAATTCCCAATCCAGGAGCAGAGATGCTTTAGTTTTGAAGGAAATGGCTCAACACACCACAGGCCAGAACAGTTCTGTTCACCTGTGCTGGCTTAAAATGAATTTTAAAAAAATATATATTAAAATTTAAAATTTGAAGAAGAACAGATGATTATTTGAGGGGGGTCATTTGTCTTTGGAGCAAATACCTGTGTGTACATTCCCACACAAGGTTCAAAACTCTTGGAGCAGCTTTTGATTCCGGGAGTCACTGGGCTGAAGCACAACCTGGGCAGCACCTGAGGAGGGGGAGCTGCAGCACAGATTGTGTTTCTCTGCTCTGAGGACTGGCACTGGGATCTAAATCTCTGCTCAATCCACTCCTTTTCACCCCATTCCTTCTGTCCCCTCCAGATCCTGACAGCAGGCTGGGATGAACTCGAGTGCCACCGGGTCTTTAACTTCCTCTGGGAGCTGAGCAGTTTGGCCAGGAAAGTGCAGACAGTTGTCAGCAGCAGAGCAGGTAAATCAGAGCAGCCAAGAGGCCTGAAGGACCAAAATGTGCCAGCACAGGGAAAGCAGGAAATGGGTCTTGATTCCTGGAATTGAGAGGGGTTTAGCTCAGCTCAGCCTTGTGGCACCAATCGGTTCCTGACCCTCACGTTCTGTTGGCTCTCTGGGCATCCTGAAGTGGGTTCTTGGCCTTCACATCAACGAGCACAGCTAGTTTTTTCTTCACCAAAAGCAAAGCTAAGTGCTCCTGTAGTGAGGAGAGTTGTCTTGAGAGGCCTTTGGGGTTTCCTGAATCATTCCATCACCAGTCCAAAGCCCAGGTTGTGTGTCTGTACGTCGACAGCAAAAGCAGGGATTTGAATCTTTCCCGCTCTCCACCAGTGAAACCAACGGGAAAGGAACCAGTTTGGGAATAAAATGCTGCAGTAAAAAGTGAGGTTTAGTATTTCTGAACCCCAACACTGAGGTGGCACAGGCCTCTCCAGAAACCCTCCTGTTGCCCAGCATGGAACAGGGACTTTCTGTGGAACACTTCACCCACAGCCATGCCAAGCTTCCTCCTGCTGCTCCTATTTATTGCCCTCTTTGATTTCCTATAAAAAAGTGATTATTTGCATTGATCAAGGCTTCACAGGTTTGCCACATCTCCCCCCCTTCTGCCCCAGGCAGTGCCAGGAAGCTGGAGCTGAGGATCAGGCTGTACTGCAGGAGGGTCCTGCTCAACCACTGGATCCACAGGAGCGACTCTGCCTTTTGGCTCACCCGCATTTTGAAGCCCTGGCCCATCGTGAACCAGGCCCGGCTGCTCTACATCATCTTTGGGCCCGTGTCCTCTCTGGATGGTGAGGAGCTGGGGGGCTCAGTGTTCAGAGTTTGGGGCCCTGAGAAGGAGATTCCCTTGCAGGATGCAGCAGAGACCCAATTTTTTATGCGAATAAAATGTAAGTGTGTTAGAATCAAAGAATAGTTTGTGTTGGAAGGGGCCTCAAAGCTCATCCAGTGCCACCCCCTGCCATGGGCAGGGACACCTTCCATTAGCCCAGGTTGCTCCAGCCTGGCCTTAGACACTCCCAGGGCTGGGGCAGCCACAGCTTCTCTGGGCAACCTGTGTCAGGGCCTCCCCACCCTCACAGGGAAGGAATTTCTTCCCAATATCCCATCTAACCCTGCCCTCTGGCAGTGGGAAGCCATTGAAACAATTGTGTTGCCAAGGAAAAAGGTTCTGCTCAACCAGACATCACTGTCATACATAAAATATATTCATTTTATATATATACATATATATACACACACACACACACACACACACACATACATATATTTCTGAGTTAAAATTCAAGTGAAGGAATTAAATGACACCTCTGTCCCCCTCTTCTCCCCTGCTTGGGGCAGAGGCAGCCCAAACCCACCTCAAACCATCATCCCTTTCCCTGAGGGAAAACGTGTTCCCTCCCTCAATTGTTAACCCTGGGTCCCTTTACACCTGATTCACACTGCAACTCCCACTGTCCCTGCTAAAAAGTGACAGAGGGACAACAACGTGGCTGTCACAGAGCCTGAGCTGTGCTGCCTGGATTCCCCTGCTCAGTTCAGCAACTCCCTTTGTTGGAAAAAAAATGTCACTTAGGGGCAGTTGTGGTTAATGTCTCACTCAGGACACGTGGTGTGGCAGAAAATGATAGAAGGACCAACAGATGAGAGCAGTCTGAAGGGTTTAGCTGAAGCAATTAAGCTGCTGTATGACACAGAAGCCAGGGAATGGACAGCAGATGATGTTATCAGCCTCGTGGATGAGCTGTCAGGTGTGGTTTTTGCCTCTGTCATTAATCCACAGGATTATGTATCCTCCAAATCCAGCTCGGGGGGTGTTTCAGACACCTGGGTGCAAACAGGCTGCGAAATTCCTCCCAGTGGTAGCTCTGGCCTGGCTGGAAAAGCCCTCACCCCGGGAATGCAGGCAGGAGGTGGGATGAGGGAACCCCAGGGTCACACTCAGGCTGCCTGTTCCCTGTAGAGAAATCATTTAAGAATCCTTACAGACCTTTAAAACTCCAGCCTTGCCTCGAATCATTCGGGAAAAATTGTCCAAGCTGAAAACCCAGGGTTTGTCCAAGCCACAATCAACAGCTCCACTGACAGCTGGGGGGGAGTTTGTCACCAGTTAGAGTGAGGAGCTGGTAGGAACTGCCTGTGGGATTTTGCTGCTCCTCTTTTGGGTCAAAGATGACTAAAATCTCCCCTCTCTCTCTCTCTCCCACCACCAAGTTGTTCCCCAGGAATGGCTCATGGAGAACAACGCTCGGCTCCTCCTCCTCAGTGGGAACAACATCTGCTTCACCTTCCTGGCCAGCAAGGCTGTGAATGGCAGGGCTGTGGAGCTGGCCAGGCTCATGGTCTTCATGGCTTTGGTGAGTACAGCTGAGCAGAGCTGAGCAGAGCCTCTCTACCCCCCAGATTTGCTCCCTCGGACTTTCCTCCTCTGCTCCCACGCAGCAGGAGCAAGCCCAGCAAAAATCTGGGTGCTCTCCCACCTTCTGATCCTTGTCCAGCACATCCCTGGAAGCTGGCAAGCCTGTCCTTGAGGGGAAATACCACCAACAAAAGGCTGAGGGGCCCCTTCATGCCCACAAGAACAACCTCTGTGCCCTCCTGACACCCCCCCCTAATTTTCCAGGCCGCGGCACAACCGCTGCAGAATCAACATTTAATGCTCAGATTTGACCTTTCCCGTGTCCCTCAGGTGTGTGAGAAGGACCTTTACTGCATGGACTGGGTGGTGAAAATGATGCAGAAGGTCTGCAGGGTTTTCAGCACTCCCTGGGAGAGAAACAACTTCCTGCAGTGCCTGGAGAACACCTTTGCCCACATGCTCATGGACATGCTGCAGGCAGTGCTGGCTGGTAAGACTCGCCCTCTGGGCCTGGAGCAGCTCTTGGATCAGGAGCTGGGGCTGAGCATGGCATGGAGGAACTCTCTGCCCTTCCCTCCCTCACCAGGCAGAGCAATCCTGGAGAGCCTGAAGGGTTTTGGTGACATAAAACCACAGAAGCATTGAATCCCCAACCGGTTTGGGTTGGAAGGGCCTTAAAGGTCCTCCAGTGCCACCCCCTGCCATGGGAAGGGACACCTTCCACTAGCCCAGGTTGCTCCAAGCTGGCCTGGAACACTTCCAGGGCTGGGGCAGCCACAGCTTCTCTGGGCAACACAAATAATCAATCGAGTGCCATAATTGGGCAGAAACCTTCATTTTAACGGGTTTCTCCTGCTGAGGGATTCCTGGTGCCAGGGGTGGTGCCACCAACAGTGTTTTAAACCCCATCCTGGGCCCGAGGTCCCTTTGGGCTGTGCCCAAACCTCCTGCTCAGCTCTGACAGGCTTTTGTCCCAACACACAGTTGTTCTTGTTGCCTTTGGGCAGGCTGGGGAAGGAATTTTGGGGAGAGTCTCCTGTGTCCCTTCCCAGCTGTCCTGGCATCAGGATCATGAATCACAGCACAGAGCTGAGGTGAAGCTGCTGCCTCACTCTGCTAAGGGACATCCACCCTGAGGGATTAACTGGCTGGTTTGGTTCCACTGACCATGTTCCATGGTTTCCTTTACCCTGCCAGGGGGGCACGACGAGGAGGACAACACCTTCCTGAATTTATTCCACCTGGTGAACGCCCAGGCAAACTTCCACAAGGAAATCCTGTTCCTGGCCATGAGGAGCAGCCCCAACACCACCTGAGCTCTGCAGACTCTGGCTCCTGGGTTTGGTTTTGAACATTTGCAAAGAACTGCCCAGTTATTTCTTCGATTCCCGTTCCAGCTGGAGTGGCAGAAGTTGGGACCATCCATGTCAGTCCAGCTGAAGGAGCTCCAGGAGCTTTTGGGGACTCCACCGTGGGGTTCCTTGAGCTCTGCTTCTCCAGGGAAGCAGCCTGAGGCCTCTCCCTTGGGAACACGAACTTCATTCTTTTCCCACTGTGCATGTTTGCACACAGAATAAAAATGACATGGTTTCCATACTCAGACACCAACTGAGGAATGTTATCTTAGTTCAGAACCCAAAACATGTTGGTCTTTAAAATGTGTTTTCTCTCGGGAATCCGAGGAGAAAGAGATGGATGGGGTCAGAGGAGCACAGCTACATTTCTCCAGCTTGCCAGGGCCTCTCTCACTGACCCAGAGGTTCTGTGGCAGAAATATTCCTGACCTTGGATGCTCAGCCACAGCCAGACATGATTCCTGGAAGCAGTTCAAGTGCTTTGACCAAGCAAGGCATTTTTTTTCCCCCTCAACCTCCAGGTTTTCATAAAGCAGAAGGAACTCCCAAATCCCTCCCCCTTGCCCCAGGTAACAACTGTTGCAGTGTTTTGGCCTCCACAGGACTTTGCCAAGTTGAAGACACCCGTTAAATGCACATTAAATTAAGTCACTGGTTCATTAAATGTATAAATGTTTCCTGCTTTAGAAAGGGGTTGGATTTTCTGCTCTGTTGCCTTCAAAACAAAAGCACGTGATGGGAATAAAAAGCACTTACTGTCCGGGGGCTGTTTCCGACGGGGCTGTTTCCTTCAGGTCATTAAAGAGCCTCTTTCTCCGCCCCGATAATCCCTTCCCGAAGGTTTCAGTCTTCCTTCGGGACCAGGGTTTGGCTGGAAGGGGAGCCACGTTCAGCTCTGGAAGCGTCAGAGCAGCTGAAGAGGGAGCGATTTATCTCAGCTGCCCCCACCTGATTCCGCCGGGAACTGAGCCGGAATGATTCGCTTGGAAGTTTTGTTTGTTTGTTAGGAATTCTCCCGCGTTTGTTGAGTGCACGATTCCAGGCGGGATCCTCGCAGGTGCCGGCAGATGGCAGAGGTGAAACCTTCCCTGCCGGAAAACCCTGGGAACGCCCCTTTTCCCTCGCTCTTTGAAGGTGATTTTTTGGGAACGCGCTGCAGCTCCGCGTGATTTCTGAGGGAAAAGAAAAACTCCGGCCTCTCGTTTCTGCTCAGAGGAACCGACCGTGTCCGGACTGATCCCCACGAAACGCGAGGAGAAAACAGACCCGGAGTGAGAACAGCGACGGGAAAACGCAGCCAAGAAGCCGCCGGGGCTCAATTCTGCGGGTCCTTGGCTCTGCCTCCCTTTATCCTCGGGAATCGCTCCCCATAAATAACCCCGGCAGATGGAAGGCAGCGGGATGGAGCAGAGCCCGGGCCCATTGTGAGCCGCGTCCCCCCGCCAGCCCCCGGGTCGTCTCCCTGGGTCGGGGACAAGGGGCCGTGAATTCCAGCCCGGCACAAGGGCCGGCATTGTGCGAGTGCAGCCACACGGGAAAAGGGAGCTCTTTGATTCCCTGGCAGCCGAGGGATCGTCGGAGGGATGAAATGCCAGCGCTGCCGGCACGAGCAGCGGATCCTCCGGGCGTGCCAGCTGGATGCGGCTGCCCGCCGGGAATTGTTGATGGCATTATTAATTGGTAGGGGCTGCACAAGAGCCCAGAGAGTGTCTGGCGTTGGTTTTTGCAACATTCCCGTCAAACAGCGGCTCTCCCTCCCAAAGGCACCATCCGGGCAGGGAAGAGCCTGGCTGGGACCACCCCTCACCTGGATCAGGGGCCCCTCCCCAGGGGCTGCCGCTCGTGCTGGGGGACACGGAGGTGTCTCATCCCGGTTTTCCAATCTCTCACCATTCCCAGGGCTCGTGGATCTCTCCACAGAGGCTGGATTTGCCCCAGGTTAATTCCACTTCCCACCCATATCCCCTGGGATGGCAGTTTGTGGTTCAATTCCCCTCATTCAACAAGCCACATCCCCTCGTCCTGCCTAACAAAAAAAAATGTGAAATCTAAGCGTCAACTCCATCCCGGCTGCTGAGTTTTTTGACCTGCAGGGTCAAGAGCAGGACTTGGATGATCCTGGTGGGTCCCTTCCCACTCAGCCTGTCCTGGGGTTCTGTTTTACTTCCCCAAGTTTCCCAGTTTGGAATAGGACACACCCCCCCTTGCAGCCTCCTTTTCCAGCATCCCCCTGGATCAGCTCTCCCAGTTAAACACCGAGTGGGGCCCGGGGGGGAACCTCGGCAGCACCAGAGGGGCTGGGACGGGGATCCCTGAGAGAACTGAGAGAACGCTGCTCTTCCTTCTGCTGCCAAATTTTACCTGCTGCCGGGGGGGTGGATAAAAGCCGGACCTCGCTGCATCCCGAGCCCCGGAGCAGCACCTCCCTCTGCCCCAGAGCTGGGGCCGTTTGTCCCTCCGCAAACCCCGCCTCGGCCCCGGCCCCTTTCCCAACCCCGCAGCTGCCGGGCCGGGTCCCTGCACCTTCCAGCCGGGAGCTGGCGGGTGTGGGGCGGGAGGAGGGCCCGTTCCGCCTTGCTGGAGGGTTTGTAAGGGCAGAGGAGCCCTCGGAGTCAGAGACAAGGGTTGTTCCTGCCTTCACACTCAGCTGAGCTCCCATTCCGCGCATTCCTCCTCTGCTCGCTGCAGATGTTGGCAGCAGGCGCAGCCCCGGGAGGGGGGGGAGGTTATTGAGAACATGACTTAACGCCTGAAGAAATTCCTCCCGGAATATTCCAGGCTCCCGATTTCCGGCTGTATTTGGGGCTGGGGGGGAGGGAGCGCCCTGGGCGGCCCCCGCGCAACGACGGGGGATTTTTCGGGAGCAAAACCACCCGGCTTTGGGTTCCTCTCCGGAGTTTCACTGACAGGAAATTGCAGTGTCAAGTACTCATCCAGCATTCCCAGGCTCTGAAATCCCTCTTTTTTTTTTTCTGGGAACACAGTCTCCTTAAAGTCACACCAGATTCCAGCCCCCTGCTCTCCCTGGGTCCTGTTCTCTCCCACCCACTTGGGGGTTCCATGATCCATGGTCCCCTAAAGGGACACAAGTAGCTTTTCCCATTGTGGATATTTCAGGTGTTTGTGGCTTAAAAAAAATATATCTCCCTGGGAGACAGCGGGCATAAGAAAACTTTGCCTTCTGGGAGGGTGAAACTTTGATTCATTGCACGTGTGTGGCTGTGTGAGGGCAGGGATTGAGGCAGGGTTTCATCAAAGGACAGGAAAAATCCTCCAAATACCTCCCCAGGCCTCTCAAAAAAAAAAAAAAAGGGGGAAATGAGGCCCTGAAATGTTCTTTCCATCCCACAGAAATTTCCATCGTGTTAAAAACGTTCCTTTTTCTACACTGAGATTAACCAGGACCTCCAGGAGCTCCCCCAAAACCACAGAGGGACCTGGGGGAGGGTGGGCACAGACACCTGGGCACCATCCAGGCAGGGAAGAGCCTGGCTGGGACCCCCCCAGCTGGATCAGAGACCCCTCCCCAGGGGCTGCCGCTCATGCTGGGGGACACAGAGGTGTCTCATCCCGGTTTTCCAATCTCTCACCATTCCCAGGGCTCGTGGATCTCTCCACAGAGGCTGGATTTGCCCCAGGGAGCCACGTGCCCCCCATCCCCGGGGATGCAGGGGGTGCCTTCCAGCATTCAACACCAGCAGCCACATCCCCTCTCCCGTGCCATTCCTCTTTATTCCATTTCATCCCACTTTATTTTTCATTAAAAATAGAAGTGCTCTCCTGAAATGAAACCCAGATGACCAGCTTCGGACGGGCTCATCCCAAGGGGGGGGCAGGACCCTCCCCGTCCCCCCGGGACAACCCAGGTCCCGGCAGAGGGGTATCCCCTCGCAGCCTCCTCCCCATTCCCCCCCCCGGCCCCTCCGTGCTCCGCGCTGGGCTCGCAGGGGTTAACGCCCTTCCAGAAGGCTCCGAGGGACACGGACCAGGCAGAGGCTGCGGAAGAGAAAGGACAGGCTGGTCTGAGCTGGGCCTGGAGCTGTGGGAGACGCCGGGATGGTGGAGGCAGCGGGATGTGGGAGCACAGGGAGCAGCCCCAGCCCCCCCTTGGCGCCGGGGAACCCCCCCTTTGCCTCCCCGGCGATGACGCAGCCGGGATCCCTCCTCGCTGCTTCGTTCCTCTCCCTCTCGGGAACAAAACCCGCGAGCTCGTGCTGCTCCCAGCGGCTTTTCCAGGTGGGAAGGGGCCGGTGAATCCCGCAGGGAGAAACCAGCGGCCGCACAATGGCCGGGGACGAGTGGCCTGGTTTATAAAATCGCCCCCTCCCCGTGCCCTCCTTCCAGCCCGGGCAGCCGAAGACAACGGAATTAACCCCAACCCGAGCCCTCTCCCCCTTCCCCGAGCACGTTCCTCCCCAGGAACTGGGACAAGGAGCTCACCTGGATGGCGCTCGGGCTGCCAGGCTGGTGCTGAGCCGCATCCCCACCCCGGCGCCTCCCTAGAGCATGTAAATGATGTAGGAGAGGATCACGAGGCCGATGATGGCGAAAAACATCAGGATGAAAATGTCCAGCATGGTGAGGGAGGAGGCGCCGGGAAGGGGCTGCCGGGCTCCCTGCGGTGGCTCAGACAGGGATTCTGGGATCCAGCTGCGCCCTCCCCTCCCAGCCCAGCACGG
The DNA here is from genome assembly GCF_003945595.2 of Pipra filicauda. NCBI lineage: Eukaryota > Metazoa > Chordata > Aves > Passeriformes > Pipridae > Pipra > Pipra filicauda. The sequence continues at coordinate 41,577 of NW_024104771.1, forward strand.
CTCGCTCAGGATGGAGAGATGATGCCGGAGCTGATGGAGCCGCTTTCCAGCAGGGAAATAAAGGGATAAACGCCGGCGGGCAGCCCCAGCTCAGCCCTGGGGGCCCGATGCCAGCCCTGCCTGGGAGTTGTTGCTCAGTCCCCGCTCCTTCCTTCCCGAACTTCCCAGTTCACGGGGGTGCTCGCTGTGAGGTGACCCCCGTTTGCAGCTGGGAACGGGCCCATCCTATGGAGAAAGGAGGAAAATTGGCCATGGCAAAGGCACACCAGGACTGCTCCAAACTCACCTTCCAGCCTGGTGCTCCTGGAGTGCCTCCCCATCCTCTGCCTTCGGTGCCACACACGAGGAGCTGCTTTATTTCCCTTGGTTTTTTTGGCTGCTGCTGTTCCCAAATAACACCCTCCTCCTCCTCCACACACCTTCCCGATTTTTTTTTCCCTCACTGCTAAACACTGTAGCTGCTGAAAACCCCCCCTGGAGAGGCTGAATTCCCTGGGCTCCGGGGAACCAGGCGGCAGCAGGGATGAGCCAAGGAGCTGCATCCCAGGTGGATCCCCAGGGATGCCAGTGCTTCCCACCCCCAGGGCAGCCAGGCCAGACGATGACCCAGCTCTGGCAGCCTCCCCTAAGTCCCCAAAATCCCCACCTTGTGCCCCAGGGAAGCAGGAAAAGCGACCGCAGCCAAAAGGCAGCACAATCAGCAGGTAAAAATTATACTTTTATTTTTTTTTTTTTCATCCGAGTAAACCGGGAAGAGGACGGGGTTGGATTGTTCCACTCGATGGTTTGGGACAAAAAAAAAAAAAAAGGCCAAATCACATGTTTTACTGGTGGGTGCTCAAGCCCACGGGGAAGGAGGACACGAGGACAAACCCCAATCAAGCGACGGATCCCGAAGAAAACACGTTCTAAGCTCAGCACTGAGACGCAACCGGGGAAGCTGGGGATGGACAAGGGCTATTTTACACGTGATGAGAAGCAACTCAGCTTTTCTCATTTTTTCCTTTCTTTTCTTTCTTTCCTTTTTTTTTTTTTTTTTTTTTTTTTTTTTTTTTTTTTTTTTTTTTTTTTTTTTTTTTTTTATTTTTTTTTTTTTTAAATACAGGTTTAGGTGCTTTTCGGCTATGAAAAAAAGGCAAAAAAGTGCATAAGTTGAGAGAAAAAGGCAGAAATGAAGCAGTAAGAGGTTTGTTTTCCCACGGAGGCGGGGAGAGAAGGGGCCAGGGAAGGGCAGGGGGGAGGATTAGGGACAATGGTCTCAAGGTAGCATTAAAAAAAGGTCTGTATCCCAAAACGGAATTGCCTGTGTTATTTGGTCCATTAAAAAACGGTTTATTCACATTGATACTCCCCCCCCCCCCATTCCCAGACAAGAACGTGATTAAGAAGAGGATTGGCAGGGGGATGTGGGTCCCCCCTGCCCAGCCACCCCCTCCCTGCTCTTGTGCTCACTTGTTTTAGCACCAAAATCCCGGACAGCCCCTCCCGGGGGCCCAAAAATCCCTGGCACTCTCCCCCATCCCATCGCAACCATCCCAATCCCAGCACCATCCACGCTCCAGCCCTGCAGCCCCTGTGCTCTGAGGGAGGGGACTGCAAGCAGGAGGCAGGGACAGGCCCCAAACAGGGCCAGGGAATGTCTCAACTCGGCCGCTTTGGTCCCTGTATTCCCTCTTTTCCTTTGGGAATAGCAAAGGCAGCGCTGTCCCCCTGGAATGTCCTGGTGCAGCCCGGCAAGGGGACACCACTGTCCCCTCGTCCTGCTCCTGTGACCCAGGAGAGGAGTGTCCCACTCCTCCCTCCTCACACAGGCTTCCAGTTATCCTGACCCCGACCTGCTCCGGCACCTTGGGAGCCCAGAGGAGAAGGGGACAGGGATGTGCCCGGAGATTTTGGTCCATGACATGATTCCAAGTCAGGGGTGGTCCCAAAAGCTGCCCCCGTGGCTGGGAACGAGGCGCAGGGTGGCTCAGGGTGCCCAGTCACTCCAGAGCAGGGTGCTGGAGGGGGACACTCACCCAGGTCAGTCCCAGTGTGGTGCCAGAGGGGGAGGATCCCTCACACCCGGCTCAGAGGAGGCACAGGGATAGGGGCTGATCCTGCTGGCTCCCCACACCGTCCTCCCAGCAGGTGGGGGGCTCAGGAGGGTCCCAAAAACCCGGCGGCAGCAGCAAGAGAAAAGCAGGAAGGTTCGGGGTGAATTTGGGGAGCGGCCAGTGCTGCGAGGAAGAGGCTTCCAGGGGACACCCAGACCCCGGTCAGGGGGAGCTGGAGCTGCAGGGGGGCTCAGTCCAACTCCAACCCTGGAGCCAGAGCAACCCCAAAGCTGCTCCTTCGCCCAGGGGAAATCAAGGAGGTGGAATGGGTCAGCTGGAGCCCAAGGCAGGAGCACCCAGAGCCACCCCAGGGCTGCCTGGAGCGGCCTCTGGGCATCCCGAGGACAAAGGCTTTGTTTGAGATTCTAACTGCGAATGTTTTCCTGTTTTGAGGACTGAAGGGAGCAAAGATTGAACGGGAACTGCGCAGAGGGGCCGGGAGGAGCAGTGGGATGGGCCAGAGCCGGGGCAGGTGGAGGCTTCCAGCCCATCCCTGCAGCCCAGGGTACCCTGGGGATGAGCATCCCTCAGCTCACCCGCACGGGCAGCTCTGCCCAGCCCTGCCAGGGCGGGGGGAATTTGGTCCTAACATGGTCTCTCCCTCTCTTTTCTGGGATCGCGGCAACTCCGGCTGCTCCCCCCGGCCAGGAAAGGCCGGAGCGCCCGGGGGGGCTGGAGAGGAGGGAGCCCCAGAGAGCAGGGGAGCTGCGGCCCCTCGTGCCCCCCCTGCACACAGTCCCTCCGTCCCCACGGGGCCACGACGGAGCTGCACGGGCGGGAGAACCCGGAGGCGGCTGCGGACACACGGACACGGGAGCCGGGACGTCCGGAGGCACCGGAGCACACGGAGCAGGGACGCTGGGGCAGAGGGGCTCACGCACACACACCGGGGGGGGACGGCCCCGGGCTGGGGGCTGGGCTGGACCCCCTTTCCTCCCCCCCCAGGGCTCAGATGGCCTCCACGTAGTTGGCGGGCAGCATGCCCGTGTCCCCCGTGCGCTCCACGGTGCCGTACATCCACCCGTCGTCGATCTGCTGCACGTTGATGATGGTGTCGCCGTCCTGGAAGGAAACCTCGTCCTCGTCCGCCGCGTTGTAGTCGTAGACGGCGCGGAAACGCTTCTGTGGGGACACGGGGGGCGGTGGCAGACCCTGCTCTGGTGCCCTGCCCTGCCCCGGGGCGAGGGGTGTGCCCCATCCCGATCCCAATCCCGGGGGTTATCCGGGAACGCTGGCGCAGACCCAAGTGCTCCGCCCCCTCCCAAGGGCTCCCCCCGGCGCAGGGGTGGGCAGCAGGCAGAGCTCTGGGGGGTTCTACAAGGCCAAGTGCCGGGGGCTGCGCTTTGGCCACAACAACCCCCCTGCAGGGGGGAGAGAAGGGGAGCTGGGGGTGCTGGTGACAGCAGCTGGACACGAGCCAGGGGTGCCCGGGTGGCCAAGGAGGCCAATGGATCCTGGCCTGGATCGGGAATAGCGTGGCCCAGCGGGAGCAGGGAGGGGATTCTGCCCCTGTGCTGGGCACTGGTGAGGCCACACCTCGAGTGCTGTGCCCAGCTCTGAGCCCTCAGTTCGGGAAGGACATGGAGGGGCTGGAGCACAAATCCTGTGAGGAGCAGCTGAGGGAGCTGCGGGGGCTCAGCCTGGAGAAAAGGAGGCTCAGGGGGGACCTTCTCACTCTCTACAACTCCCTGACAGGAGCAGGGACCCAGGGGGGATCAGGCTCTGCTCCCAGGGCACCAGCACTAGGACAAGAGGATCTTAAGCTGCGCCAGGGGAGGTTTAGGGTGGACACTGGGAAGAAGTTCTTCACAGAGAGAGTGACTGGGCACTGGAATGGGACACTGGGCATTGGGATGGGCTGCCCAGGGAGGTAGTGGGGTCACCAGTCCCTGGAGGTGTTTAAGCAGAGCCTGGATGTGGCATCAGTGCCACGGTCTGGGTGACAGGGTGCTGTTGGCTCACGGGCTGGACTGGATGATCTCAGAGGTCTTTTCCAACCCGGCCGACTCTGTGATTCTGTGACTCAGAACGAACCCCCCCAGGGGTGGGAAGCAGGGGGCTGGTGCTGGGGGGCTGCTCTGGGCTGTACTCACCCCCCCTGCAGACGGGGCACTGCGCTGTGTCGAGGCCGGAGCCGCCGGCTCCTTGTATCCATAGGATTGGGACGGCGGCTGCTGCTGGTACACTGCGGGGGGAAGGGCGTGAAGTGGGATATGGGGGGCACAGCAAAGCCCCTCACAAAGCCCTGGCTGCCCCCCCGCCCCGGGCCTCACCTGGGTTGGTGGGCTGGACGTGGTGGGACGGCTGGTGCTGCTGCTCGGCGGGTCTCCGGTAACCGGAGCTCTCCTGGGAATTCCTGCGCTCCGGCTCCGAGCCCTCGCTGGGGCTGGGGCCCATCCTGCTCCGCTCGAACTCCTCGTGGTATTTGATCTGCAGGGGTGGCAGAGGAGGGAGAGGTCAGGCCTCACCCAGCCTGGCCCTGGCAGCAGCTCCTCCCAATGAACAGGCAATGGGGTGAGAGGAAACGGCCTCAAATTGGGCCACGGGAGGTTTAGATCAGATATCAGGGGAAATTTCTTCATGGGAAGGGTGGGCAGGCACTGGAACAGGAGTCACCAGCCCTGGAAGGGCTAAAAACATGTGGATGTGGCGCTTGGGGACAGGGTTTAGTGGTGACATGGCAGTGCTGGTTAATGGCTGGACTCCATGAGCTTTGAGGGTTTTTCCAGCCTGAATGATTCCATTATTCTTTGAGCCTTCATTTCATCCCAGCTCATTCCTTTTTGAGACCAAGGATTCAGCATCAGCCACTCACACACACCCTCCCTGGCAGTCCCAGGGGGGCTTCTTCCCCCCCACAGAGCACAGGGACACTTGTTCAGGTTTGTGGCACGTCCTACCGGTGGGATATATGGAAATTTTTCAGGATGAGGTGCAAGACCAGGCTCCCAATCCACAGGAACACGGAGCAAAAGCCCCTTTGGGAATCCCCAACTGCAACCCCCTCATCCCACAGCCAGGGACACAGGAGGGAAGGGTTAACCCAGCCACGGGGGCACCAGTGTAAAAATTACCCCCCCCCTGGTGTTAATGAATGCATTCCCACCGGGAAGCACCTGGAGCCTGCTCATCTCCTGGTTAAACTGTGATTTCCTGAAGGGCACCACAGCAGGAGCCTGGAGCAGAGCCACCCTTCTGGGGGGGGGGAAAAAGGCCTGGAGGGGAGCACCCCACTCCTCTGGATGGTGTGGAGACCCCGGGGAAGCTGGGGACAGCCTCAGGAACAGCCTCAGGAACAGCCTCAGGAACAGGGAGAGCCTCCAGGACGGGCACAGCTCCGTTCCCAGGGGGGTTTCCCCACCTCCACTGAGGGCAGTTTGGGGCATGGCCGTGCTGGGACCCCCTTTCCTGCCCCTGTTGCTGCCCTGGCAGGGCAATGCTGAGGCTCAGACAGGCTCCTGCAGGGACAGGGTTTGTCTCTGTGTCTTCAGTAAGTGGGTCACGGCCACCCCAGGCTGGCAGGGACGCCGGGGAAGCTGCTGCCAACTGTGCCCGTGGCTGGCAGAGGGTGAGAGGGCTGAGCAGAAGGACCAGGGCCGGGCCCAGCTCTCTGCTGGGTGGTTTAGTGCCCCCAGACCTCCACACCTTCTGCCCAAACACAGCCCCTTCCACGGCAGGGAAGCTGAGCTCGGCTCCTGCCAGCTTGGAGCCCACGGAGAAGCTGCCCCAGGGAAAACCTTCCAGCCAGGTCCCTTTCCCAAGCCTTGCCCAGCCTCTCTGTCCTGGGGTTTGGTGGGTCAACAACAGCCCACAACTCCCTGAGGAGAGAGCAGCCAAGGAACTGGGAAAAGGGAGCAGAAGGAGAGGGAATAAACATCCCCCTCCTGCCCTGCTGGGGCTTCTTGGGGGGGTGTGTGAGGGGGCATTAAAGGACCCCCCGGGGCACAGGCACCCTCCTCCCTCTCCCTGCATTCCAGCGAGCCCAGACCCCTTCCCTGGCCATCCCAGCAGCTCCCACAGAGGGATTCTGTCCCCAGGGCAGGGATTCTCATGGCTGGAAAAGCCAGAGCAGCACAGGGTGCAGAGCCAGGGGCAGGAGAGGAGCTCACAGACACCACGAGCTCATGGAGCCCCCAGAGAGGTTTCTCATGGAAAGGGTTGAGTGGGCAGGGAGAATCCAGCCCTTTCCCTTCCCAGGGTTTGCCAACAGCTTTGGTGAGGAACAGGCATGACTTTCACCAGCAGCCAAAGGTTAATGGTCTCCCTGTACTCTGCTGGGGGGAGGACAGAGGGAGCCCAGGGGGATTTGGGGCAGGGACAGCCACACCCCGCTCCTGGTGCCGCAGCTGGACGTGTGTCCTCCTGTGCATCCCCCTGTGCATCCTCCTGTGCATCCCCCTGTGCATCCCCCTGTGCATCCCCCTGTACATCCTCCTGTACATCCCCCTGTGCATCCTCCTGTGCATCCCCCTGTGCATCCCCCTGTGCATCCCCCTGTGCACCCTCCTGTGCATCCCCCTGTGCATCCCCCTGTGCATCCATCCCCCTGTGCATCCCCCTGTGCATCCATCCCCCTGTGCATCCCCCTGTACATCCTCCTGTACATCCCCCTGTGCATCCTCCTGTGCATCCCCCTGTGCATCCCCCTGTGCATCCTCCTGTACATCCCCCTGTGCATCCCCCTGTGCATCCTCCTGTGCATCCCCCTGTGCATCCCCCTGTGCATCCCCCTGTGCACCCTCCTGTGCATCCCCCTGTGCATCCCCCTGTGCATCCATCCCCCTGTGCATCCCCCTGTGCATCCATCCCCCTGTGCATCCCCCTGTACATCCTCCTGTACATCCCCCTGTGCATCCTCCTGTGCATCCCCCTGTGCATCCCCCTGTGCATCCTCCTGTACATCCCCCTGTGCATCCCCCTGTGCATCCTCCTGTGCATCCTCCTGTTTACTGCGCCTGTGCATCCTCCCCCATCACCATGGCAACGCCCCGGCATCCCCAGCCATCCCCCCCCCCCACAAGCCAGAGGGAGCAGGAGAGGGACAGAGCCCCCCTCGGGGCCCTGTGCAGGGCCAGGAGTTGGAAGGGATGATCCCTGTGGGTCCCTCCCAGCTCAGGGTGTTCCAGGATCCCACGTGCTGCCCACGCTGAGGGTCCCGGTGACAACTAGGGGGGGATGGAACTGCCCCTGGCCCACATCTGCCCCCCCCCCCAAAACACCACGTTCTGCTGCTCCCTTCCCACTTTTCACAGTCAATGTGGAGCACCTTGGACACCCCTCTGGATGCAGCTGCAGGATCCAGCAGCTCGGAGGAGCAGGGAGAGGCGCAGGAGGGTCACAGGATGCCCGGGAAAACGGGCTGGAGAACTAAAGCTGCCAGGCTTCCAGGCTGCCAGGCTGTCCCTCAGCAGCTGTCACAGCCAGTGGTCCCCTCCTGGCTGCACAGCAGAGCCCCCCCAGCCCCCCCCAGCCCCGGGAATGTCACGCCAAGGGCACAGCAGGGATCGGGAGCCACTCACGTTGCTGATCTGATCCTGAGTCTTTTTGATCCTCTGCAGCTCCGGGGTGTCGGCCACCACACTGAAGCCTTTGCCCTTGTTCTTCTCAAACTCCTCCTTGTAGCGAATCTGGGGACAAAGAATGAAAAACCGGGTTCAAACGGAGGGGAAGGGCGGAGAGCACGGCTGGATCCAGCAGCTGGATCCACCCACAGCCCCTCACCGTGACCCACGGGCTTCAGGGGAGGCAGCAGCACCTAACAGGGGCTTTGCCTCGCCCAGGAGATCCCCCCCAGGGCACCCAGGAATGGCAAAACAGGGATTTTCCAAGAGCTGGAACACAAAACCAACTCCCCCTGAGCCCCCAGGGCTTGTTTCCCTTTCAGCAGGGGTTGGGGTCACTCGGGTTTGCTCCCAGTTCCCTGTGGGTTGCCAGGAGCAGCTGGACCTTGGGATCCAGTGACCCACAGCCCCAAAAAGGCACTTCCAGCCAGGGGATGTTCAGCCACCTCTGGGAAGGAAAACGCCTGGAACGAAACCAGAGCGTGGAGGGTGGAGGCTGGTGAAGCACAGGCTGTCCTTCTGTCTGTCTGCCAGCCCCTGACACCAGCACTGCCTCCCAGCACAGCCAGGAGCCCAAAAGTCATGGCTTTACTTTGCTTTTTTTTTTTTTTCCTTTTTAATACAGTTTTAAGGCTGGAGCTCCCAGCTCTACCCAGAGAGCCCCAGCCCAGATGTGCTGCCCAGCCCAGATGTGCTGCCCAGCCCTCAGCTCTGGGGGCTGCTGGCCCTGCTCCTCGCAGGACTCTGCTCCCACCAGGTCACCCAGAAGCAGAAGCAGCTTCTGCAGAGGCTGAAACCCAACCAGGGACGTGACAGCTCCAAGGGGGAAGGAAACGGGGCCCGGCAGCCACAAACCCCCCCCATTTCCATAGCAGGGGGGAGCAGACGTGCAGAGAGACACCCTGAGCCCCCCTCCATCCCCCGTGGGGACCTGGCCCCATGGCAGGGGCCCTTCTAGGGAGGAAAGAGCCGTAAGGGGCTGGATGCAGAGCCCTGTTTCCCAGGGATTCACCTCCCTGGAGCTCCCCCTGAGCTCTGCAGGTCTCACGTCGTCACTGCAGTGAAAAGGTCACCGGGGGCTCTCACGCCACCAGCACGGACACACAGCCATGCTCAGCCCTCCTGGAGCTCTCTTGGAGCTGGGCTGGCTCCACAAGGAAGGACTCTGCAGACCCCACACTGCTCCCACACGCCGGGATAAATCTGGGAAACAGAGCTGGAAGTGTGGCAGGAACGAGCCCGTGAACCCGGCACAGGCACCCCCACGGACAAGGACCTCACGTGCTCCTGCCCCTCCAGACCTCCCAGCTCTGCCTCCCAGTCCAGCTGGGCCCGGAAACACCTTTCAGGAAAGGCTGCCAAGGATTTTATAACGTTTGGAGGAGCCAAGACACACCCCCATGGCCGGCCGGGCTCTGCCGGGCTCTCCCATCTCCAGCAGAATCCAAGCCCTGCTGGAGCGCCCAGGGCAGACCATGGAGCAGGTCCTGCCCCCTCTCTGCTCCAGAATGACACAGGAAACACGAGATTGCCAGGGAAAAAATGAGACACTGTGGGTTTTGTGTCGCAGAGAAGCTGCAGGCTCAGACCAGCTCCGTGTGTCCCACACCCCATCCAGCCCTGCCAGGACCTTGGGGGGGTTTGGGGGGCACAGCACCCACCGTTTGGATTTTGCCTGGAGCAGGGGGGATGCCAGACTCCATGGGCAGACTGGATTAGTGGTACAGACACCCCAGAACTTTCCAACACACAACATTCCCTCTTCCCACCCTGTAAAGTGGGAGGAATCAAGCCGTGGGAGCATCTCCCAGCCCCTCCACCTTCCCCACCAAGGGCCACAGAACCCCTGGAAAGATGGGATGAGCTGAGTCATGCCCCATTTCTCTCTGATTTGTCATTAGAAAGCAAAAGCTTAATGACCCACAGCTCGATGGCCCTGCAGAGCCCACCCCGGGGCACTGCCACCACCCCCGGGATGCCAAAGCACAAACACAGGGCACAAACCTCCCTCTGCTTGAAGCAGCAGGAGGGAAAGAACAAAACCTCTGACCTGTCTGGGGTAAAGGACAACTCGAATTTCCCCGGGGGGAGGGAAAGAGCAGCTCGGGAGGTTTGAACAACCAGGAACTAAAGGTTAACTGAGCTGTGACACAAAACCTGTGACACAAAACCTGTGACACAAAACCTGTGACACACCGGGACAGGGTCAGGAGGGGGTGACTCAGCCCTGCAGCTGCTCTGGAACCACCAGCCCCAGTTTGCCCAGGGACAGGGGCTGTGTTTTGTCTCTGTTTCCCAAAAAGGAGAGGGTTTATCCCACAGCCACCCCCTGCACACGCACACAGAGCTGATGAGCCGTAAGAAATCCAGGCTGGAAAGATAAGGAATCACCAAGCAAGGAGCCAATCCCACTGCCAGGCAGTTCCTCTGATCAGTTCTGCGTTTTCACCCTCCTAAATCCCACTCCCCCCTGTTTTTGGGATACAGGAATTCAGCCCTAAACCCCTGCAGGATGGGGATGCCTGGCTGCATCCCCGTGACGATAATCACGTAACAGGAATAAAATGGCATCCACAACGAATCTTCCCAGAGGAACTGTTCCCTCTCCACGCTCCTGACGACGTGTGCATCCATGTGTTATCCAGAGGGAGCCGGAGAACAGCCCTTCACACATCACAGCCCTTCAGCTCGGGCACATCCAACCCCCCTCCCCGCGCCACGTCGGCGCTGTCACCGACACCGAGGTGACAACGGAGCTCCCGGAGGTGCCAGCACGGCAGGAACGGGATCCAGGCACCTGCTTCCCACCCACGGGCCCCTCCACCCTGGGGCAGGAAGGGCTGTGCCCCAAACCCACCCACGGAGGGGCTCGGAAAAGGAGCCACGGGGGCCGGGAACCTGCAATTTGCCCGCCGCGCGTGGGCTGCGGGAGCGGCCCCGCGGGCACCGGAGCTGTCACTTCGGGGACACGTTTATCCACACAGGACAAATCAGCCGGCAGCTCCCAGTGACCGGAACGGGAGACGCCTCCCCGGCGGGACACAAATAGCGGAGAGACGTGACACTGCTGGGGCACTGCTGGGACACTGCTGGGACACTGCTGGGGCACTGCTGGGACACCGCTGTGGGGATTGGCACGGGGGGGCCTGGCAGCCCGCCCTGCACCCCACCCTGGGCACCTTGGCCCTGCCATCCTGCCCCTGCACGTGTCCAGCACCCCATCCTTGCCACCCCATCCCTGCAGGTGCCCAGGATCCCATCCCTGTCACCCCGTCCCTGCAGCTGCCCAGCACCCCATCCCTGTCACCCCATTCCCGTCACCCCCTCCCTGCACGTGCCCAACACCCCATCCCTGTCACCTCATCCCTGATATCCCGTCCCTGCAGTGCCCAGCACCCCACCCTGGGCACCTCATCCCTGTCACCCCATCCCTGTCACCCCATCCCTGATATCCTGTCCCTGCAGCTGCCCAGCACCCTGTCCCTGTCCCCCTGTCCCCATCCCCCCATCCCTGTGCATCCACAGCCCCTTTCCCAGCGATGCTCCCGTGATCCAGCCCCTTTCCCAACCACCCCAGGGCAGAGCAGGGGGGTGTTTCTGGTGGAGGGAATGTAGGATCAGCCCCCTCGGGATCATCCATGAGGAGCCCGACTCTCCAACCCCACAGGAGCCTGGCTCCATAGGAATGGGAAAAGCTTCTGGGGAGCATCCCTCTCACTGCCCTCCCCCAGCTGGAAACCCCTGGCAGAGGACACAGACCCAGCAAACCCCCTTTTCCCCCTGCAGGGAAGCCCAGCCAAGGATTCTCCAGAGGGACACAGGACCAACAGCTCGGCCACGGCTGGCTTTGGCTGACAAACACAAGCAAGATGTGACAGTTCACACAGCCCTGATCTTACTCCATGGGGAATTTTACCCCTGGATGCACGTGCAGACCCTGCCTGTCCCGGGCAGAGCTGGGATGTGCTTTTTGGATGGCACTGGAACTGGCAAACTGGCGCAGGAGGCTCCTGCCAGGCTGCCAGCAGAGCCAGCCAGCCTTTTCCACTAGCCTTTCCCTGTCTCAGCCAACAGCCCCAGTTCATCCAGTTCATTTGCAGGACTCTGAAGGCTCCTGCCTGCCCTGGCAGGGCTGGAGTGACCGAGTCCATGCCCAGGCCTCTGCTCAGCTCCTGCAATTAGTGAAGGGACTGTCAATAACCCAGAGCAGCTGCAGGGGTTCCAGCTGGAACGCTCCAAGAAACACAAATGTTTGGAGCTTGGAAAATGGGAGACTCCCTTTGTAGGCAGAACAAAGGCAGAGAGGAATTAAGATCTTATCTGGAGTGTGTTTAGGATCCCTCCTCCCCCGGGCTCCGGGTGATCCAGCCTGGCAGCTTCCACCTGGTTCAGCTTTGCCATCGACCTGCCTCCTGCATCCCCCCTTTCCTGCATCCCTCCCCTCCTACATCCCTCCCCAGCCCTTCTGCAGGGGCTCTGCCAACACCCAAAGCTCCAGCACCCCCCTCCACTCGTGGAAATCACACTTTGCAGCTCACCCTGGGGTGAATCCAGCTCTGAGGAGGTGAGTGCTGGTGCCTGGCAGACCCTGCCTGCACCTCAGCCCCTCTCCTGCCGTGCAGCCAAGGCTGCAGAGGGCTCTTACAGCCCTGTGCTATCCCAGCTCCATCCCCCAAAGCCCAGGAGACCCCCGGGGGCTGGGCATGGCTGCTCCTGTCCCGGGGACGGGGGTGCCGTGGGGGTTTGGGCTGTGCTGACCAACTGGAGGTGCAGGGTGGAAAAAAGACACCCCCTCCCCCTGCCAGGCTGGTCCCAGCCACCCCCCGAGGAGCTGCAAGTCCCACCCAGGCTCAGGAGAGCCCAGGCACAGCACAGTCCCTCCCCTGGGTGCCCTTTAACAACCAACAGCTAAGGAAGAGCCCGGAGCCCCCGGCGCTGGAGCCTCCTCGGCGCAGCAGCATCTCGCTGGTTACCATGGAAATTGTGTCCCCTTGTCCCTGTCACCGCTCCACGGACACAAACCCAGCCCCAGGCTGGGCTCCAGCTCTCAGCCTGAGCTGGGCTGCACTCGGGCAAGGCAGGGAGAGCTGTTGGGCAACTCCCTGAGAGGAAGAGCCCTCACAGAAGCCGAGGTTTCACAACCCCAGGGGCACGACCAGCCCTGGCTGCTGCGGGTGAGGTCTGAGCTCCCCCCTCCTCCTGGATGCATTCCCAGGGAATCTGCTTCTCAGCTCCTGACACTCTCAGGCTGATGGGAAGAGAATGAGGAAGGTCATGGCATCCTTCAGTGTGCTGATCCCAAAAAAATGACCGTTCACCCCAAAACCACCGCGGAAAACACTGGGCTGTGCTCCCTCCACCCAGGACAGCACCGAGCCACCAGGCCTTGCTGACAGCACCCCAGGCTGCCTTAGTGCCCCTTTTCAAGGGGAAAAAAAGGAGTTAAAGAGACTCCCAGAGCAGTTGCCACATCCTGTGTTCTCCTGAGTCGCTGACTCAAGCCCAAATTGCCTCTGGATGCGTTTTCTCCTGGCACAGCTTCCCTGGGAGCACAGGGCTGCACTTCTGTCACAGCCCAGCTCAGGACAAGGGCTCAGGGCATCACTTCAGATTCTCCAACATGGCCCCTCAGCAGAGCAAAGTCCCACCAGAGAATCCTGGGATCACTAAGGTGGGAAAATCCCTCTGAGATCAAGTCCAACCATTAACCCAGTGCTGCTGTGTCACCACTGAGCCCTGTCCCAAAGTGCCACAGCCACAGGCTTTTTTGGACACCTGCAGGGATGGTGATTCCATCCTGGGCAGCCTCTTCCAGTGCTTGACCATTCCTTCAGTGAAGGAATTTCCCCAGTATCCAACCTGACCCTCCCCTGGCACAGCTGGAGGCCGTTCCCTCTCCTCCTGTCCCTTGTTCCCTGGGAGCAGAGCCCGACCCCCCCCCGGCTCCCCCCTCCTGTCAGGGGGTTGCAGAGCCAGAAGGTCCCCCCTGAGCCTCCTTTTCTCCAGGCTGAGCCCCCCCAGCTCCCTCAGCTGCTCCTGCTGCTCCAGCCCCTTCCCCAGCTCTGCTGCCCTGACCCCCAGGCAGGGTCACCCACCCAAAGGCCCATTCCAGCCCTAACCCTGCCCTTCCAGCAGCTTTCCCGCAAAACTGACGCCCACATTCCCACTCTCAGTGTTCTGGAGCAAAAGGAGAGCTGGGATCACTCCGTGGCCCACCCAAGGACAGTCCCCAGCAGTCACTGGGAGTTCCCAGCCCACACCCTGCTCAGGGCTGGGGACTCTGCTGATCCAGGGACACCTCCAGGGGATAAAACGGGACACGTCTGGACAACACCCTCTCCAGCAGGCTCTGCTCTTCCCACCAGAGAGAGAAATCCTTATCTGTGCCAGTCCTTATCCCTCCATCTGTTTATTCCTGCCTGCCAGAGCTTTCAAGCCCTACGAGATTTCGGGTTTACCTGAAATACCCCCCCCGGGAGAGTCAACGCCTGTCCAGGTGGAGGATCTGCCACCTCACCTGGATGGCACCTGGGGAAAGGCAAGGGCTGGGAGAGGGACATTCCCACCTCTGGGAGGTCCCAGCAGCCGGGAATGAAGGGAGCAGCAAACACAGGTGGGGTGGGTGAGACCTGAGAGGAGGGACCTGCACCCCAAACCAGAGTTATCCCGGAGTTGTCAGGGTTGGAAGGGACCTCTGGAGACCACCCAGTCCAACCCCCCTGCCCAGGCAGGGCAGGTGACACAGGAGTGTGTCCGGGTGGGTTTGGGATGTCTCCAGAGAGGGACATCCATGACATTCCTCTGCCACCTCCGTGGGAAGAAGTTCTTCCCCAGGTTGAGGTGAACAGTTCTGCACGTTGCTGTTAAATATCCAATCCCTCTCTCAAGCTCAGGTCAAAATCCCAAGGTCTGGCTTAAGGCCCCTGGAGAACAGAGTCAACCTCGTTGTCCTCCTGTGCTGGTGAATTATCCTGGAAGGGAAAAGGATGCAGCTCCAGCAGGAGGGAGTAGGAGATCAGCACTCCAAAGGTACAAAGAGAAGTGACAAACACAGCGTTGCCACTGGGTGAGTGACTGGGGACATTAATTCAGGAGCCTCCCAAAGCCAGACACAGACAGAACTTCCAAAACATGGAACTACCAGACAAAAACATAATGGAAGAAGACCGTTGGGTTTTTTTTTTCCATACAGTATGAAAGTCTGGAGCTCTGAAGGGCCCATCTGGCTGTGAAATGCTCACCTGGCTCTGGAGCTCACTCTGCTGCTTTAGGCGCAGGTTCTCGGGGGTGTCTGCCACCATGGTGAAGGATTGCTTCGGGTAGTGTCTGGGGAGGGAAGGAGATCATTAATCCCACTGCTCCCCTGCTCCCTTCCCTCTCCCTCCCACCCCAGGACCACCAGCCCCGTCACCTCAGGTGCTCCGACACGGCCCAAGGTCCCACAGCATGGAATTATGGAATCATTGAGGTTGGAAAAGCCCTCCAAGGCCGTCGGGTCCAACCATCCCCCAGCACTGCTGTGTCACCACTAAAACGTGTCCCCAGGTGCCACATCCATAACACTTCCAGTGCTTTGGTCCCAATGTGGAGGAGCCAGAGCTGGGGACACATCCCCTCGTGGCTTTGGCAGCTGCCATTTGGGATGGTGGGGAATTCTCAGCTGGGATTTCGGACAGTGGGATCTCTCCCTGTGCCCGACACCTCCCCAGCCTTCCCACTCGGTTCTCTCCCAGTCTCGACATATTAACTTCAGGTTTATCAAAGAAAAAAAGGGCAAGAGGAGCCCTTTTTTCCCCCCAGGGACAAATCCATTCCACGTCTGTTCCTGCCTGGTTTCTGGAGAGGCCTTAACACACCATCAGCATCCCTCAACCAGCCCTCAGGGCGCCATCAGCCTTGGAAAGCTGCTGACTCTGGTCCACAGGGACTTGGCCCATCACAGTTTCAGCTGGGAAGGGTCACAGGGGGAGGTGGGAGGGTTTAGTTGCTGCCCTGACTGAAGTTTCAGCCACACCACCCTCACGCTGTGGTTTCCTGGTGCTGCAGAGGATCCTGATCCCGAACCATGTCAGCAAAACCTGCCTGGGAAAACAGGCAGGAACAGGGAGAGGAGCCCAGGGAGAAACCCAGGGAGAGCCCTGGGAGAGAGCAAATATCCAGTGCTCGAGCTGGAGGCTGCTCCCAGCCCTTTCCAAGCAGGTGGATGAACCTCTCGTGGCCATTCCCACCCCCAGGAGACGTGGAAAAGAGCACGAGGCAAATCCCTGGATAACAGTGGGACAACACTCAGCTGGGCCCAACCAGACCCCCCAGGGGCTGTTATTTGTGGGGTCTCTCAGCTGCCAAGAAGTGGTTGAGTCAGTCCCAACACTGTGGAGCTTCACCACCCGGGCCCTGGTCCTTCCCTGGGATCAGCCCTGTCCTGCATCCCGGGGGATGCTCCTGCCCACGGCCGTGTCTGGAGCTCTGCCCCTGGGACAGAGGGGACAGCCTGCAAGAGCAACACTCCCAGCCTGGCTGTGGAGGCAGAACCCTCCCTTTGAGCACAACACTTCCCAGGAAAAGCCCAGGGAGGGAACCTGACCTGGAGCAGACAGTCGCTGTGCCCCTGGGCTGGCAGAGAAACCCAACACACCCCACGGAGAGCACGGAGGGGGGAACTGCTTTGGGAAGGGGCAGAGATTTCTCTTCCACACGTGTTAAAGCAGGATTCACCATCGGGGCTCCCTCCAAACCCCTCCACAGAGACTTTCAGGAAGTTCCTGCTGAGAGCAGGAGGCTCAGGGACGGCACCAGCCCAGCCCCGGGTCACACTGAGCACACGTGGCTTTGGGGCAGCACAGGGAGCTGTTCCACTTTCAAATCCATGCAGGGACTTGGATGAATTCCCTTGCCAAGCCAGGCCACCCCCTTGTCCCCTTCCTGCAGCAGCTCTCAGAGGTGACCAGGGCTGAGTGCCCCAGGGCAGAACTGCAGCTCCTTGCAGAGGACAGCGAGCCCTCACTTGCTTTTGGGGATCTGAAGGCTCTGACACAACCCTGATCCCTGTCCCAGGGCTGTAACTCCAACTGTGCAGCTCCCACATCTCCATCAGGGAATCCCAGAATGGTTTGGGTTGGAAGGGACCTTAAAGATGAGGAAGGTTCCACCCCCTGCCATGGGGACACCCTCCATAGCCCAGGTTGCTCCAACCCCGTCCAACCTGGCCTCGGACACTTCCAGGGATGGGGCAGCCACAGCTTCTCTGGGAATTGCATTCCAGTCCCTCCCCACCCTCACAGGGAAGAATTCCTTCCCAACCTCCCAATCTAACCCTGCCCTCTGTCCCTTTACATCCATCCCCCCTCGTTCCTGCCCCCGCAGCCCAAACCACGTTGTCCCCTGAGGGCTGTGCAGCAAAGCCCGGGACACCTGCAGCTCCCAGCCCTCCCCAGCCCACATGAAATGGGGCTCTGTGGCTCTTGGAAGCCCTGGGGCTCTGCTCTGGGAGCTGTGTGCTCCGGCAGGAGGAGGGAGCTGGGGGATGAGGGAGCTGAGGCAGCGCTGGCGGGGCAGGACAGCGGCAGATCCCCGACCACAGCCCTGCCAGAGCAGCACATACCTCGGCCAGGCAGCAGTGCAGGAAACTCGAGATTAAAAATAGCTGCCTCAGCCTCGCTGGAGACAGAAGGAGAACCCACCTCACACACAGAAACCACCCAGTGCAGCTGTGGTTTGCACAAAGGGGAAAAGACAGCTCAGCTCCTCACTGCAGGTCCCTCCCGCTCCCAGCCTTGCAGGGGAGCCCAAAAATACACCCCCACCTCCTCATCCCACACCTTGTCCCGCTGGGCACTCCCAGTGTCCCACTGTCACCATCCCAGGGTGCCAAAGGGATGGGGAGTGTTCTGCCCATCTGGGGACAGCCCACGAGCAGCTGACGGGGCTTGGCTGTGAGACCCCAACCAGCTCCCCAAAAACACACCTCCATGCTCCACAGCTTGTCCTGCTGGACTCTCCCACTGCTTTGGGCATCTGGGAGTCAATACCAGGGTGCCAGAAGGGTGGGAAACGTTCTGCTGACAGATCTTGACCCCCCAGCCCTCCTCTGTCCCCAGCACGTGGGGACACGCAGGATGCAGCCACAACCACAGCAAAGAAGCCCAAATGAACCCTCCCCGCCCCTCAAACGCCCAGCAGCAAGGCTGAGAAGGACAAGAATCAGTTTTACCCAAACAACAGATCACCAACTGCTTGAAGGGTTCAGCCTAATCTCTGTTTAATCTGATTAGAGGGGGTATAATACTGTGTGCTCGGGCTCCTTCCCAGTGCCTCCAGCACTGGCGTGTCAAGGATTCACACTGGGATCCAGTGTCAAGGCAGGTACTTCCCTGAGCCACTGCCTGTGGCTGCTGCAGAGAAATTCCTGCATTAAAACTCCAACAGTGTGATTTTCTGGGAGGGTCCTGAGCTCACCAGGAGCCACAGGACACCGGGAGGACACCACAGCGCAGGGGACGAGGGGAAACGGTCGGACACTGCACCAGGGGAGGTTTAGGTTGGATATCAGGGAAAAGTTCCTCTTGGAAGGGGTGGTCAGGCACTGGAACAGGGAAGTGGTGGAGTCACCACCCCTGGAGGTGTTCGAAAAACCTGTGGATGTGGCACCTGGGGACAGGGTTTAGTGGTGACAGGGCAGTGCTGGTTAATGGTTGGACTGGGTGAGCTCGGAGGGCTTTTCCAGCCTTAACGATTCCGTAGGATCAGGCTATGGGATGGTGGTACCTGCTGGGCAGAGTCAGGAGCAAACCCCACCAGGATTCCGTGTCCAGGTGCCCTGAGGGAGCTGCTGGCAGAGCCAGGGCTTAATTAACAGCAGCACTAATCCACTGAGAGCAGCACCTTGGCTGGGGGGGCACGAGGGGACAGACCAGGCTCCCCTCCTGCCCCTGGCACTGCTCCCAGCCTGGAGCCCTTCCCTGAGTGGCTGGGAAGTCCCAGCCTGACTCAGACCAAGGTCAGAGCAAACAAAGCCACGTTCTGAGCACCAGCAGCTCAATCCCTGAGTACCCTGGACCATGGAAGGTGTCCCTGGATTGTGGAAGGTGTCCCTGGACCATGGCAGGGCGTGGAACTGGGTCCCTTTGAGGTCCCTTCCAACCCCAACCATTCTGGGCCTCTGTGAGATACCAAACACCCTCCCAGATCACTAATTAATTCTCCAAACACCCTCCCAGATCCCTAATTCTCCATGTGCAGAGCAGGTTGGGAAGGCACGGGATAATGGACCATTCCCAGCCCAGCCATGGGAAGCGGGACAGAGCTCTGTCCCAGCACTGTGAGGACACCCCATCACCTCTCCCCGGGGTCTTTAGAAAAGGCAGCAGCCTTTCCAGACATTCCCCATTTTAACAGCTCCCGGGAAATCCAAGGAGCGACACACGGCCCCCAGTCCCGGCCCGGAGCTCCTGTCGGATCAGGATCACCGCTGCTGCCAGCAGAAATCATCCCATTGCCATGGCAACAGCATCCCATGCCCCGGGCATGCTAATAACGCTTGGGAGGAGACGAGCCCCCCTCCGGCAGCAACCTCTGGCTGCGGGGAGGAGGGAAACCCCGGTCCCTGCGAGGGCTGGGGAACGCAGGAATCCAGCCCCGTGGAGCTCAGGGAAACCGGGAAGCCACGGGAGGAGGGGGAAAAATAAAAATAACCCGGCAAACAAGAGCCTGATTCGGACTGACAGCAAGGCTGTGCCGCGTCCTGCTCCGGCCCAGCCCGGGGAGGGAGGGCAGATGGACACCGCGGATGAAGCTGGAATTAGGCTCCCGTTGGATTCTGAGGAAATCTCCCAAGGATTGGAGGCAGCTTTGACTCCAATCCTTGAGCCCCCCGTGGGGAAGAGGCAGGAGGAATCTGTCTGTCTGCGCCAGGCGGGGGAGGAACCGCACAAACTCAGCATCTTCCCCCAGGATCGGGCACCGCTTTTCCCGCGGCTTTTCTCCCCGGCTCCCGGGAGGAGAAGGCATTCGAGTCCTCAGGGAATTTAAGGCCAAGGGAGAAGGGGAGGGGGGTTCCCCTGCCCAGCCAGTCCAAACAGACACCCCCCCTCGATCCCTGCCACGCACCAGGGAGGGGTAAACCAGCTCCTCTGCATGAGAAGCAGCCACAGGAGAGTCAGCAATAAATTAAACCCTAATGAGGAGGCAGGGAGGGAACTGCCTGGGGAGGGGAGGGGGAGGCTGCGTGGGAACGGGGGGAGCTTTGGGGGGAGCACGACCCGGTTCCCCCCCTTCTCCCAACCCAAACCCAGGCAGGGGCAGAGCCGGGGGGGTCCTCAGAGCCCTCCCAGCATCACCAGAAATAGGTCCTGGCAGCGGAAGCAGGAGGGGGAGGGCAGTTTGTTGCTCAACCACCTCGAAGCAGCACAAGCAGCACACACCAAAACCACCCTAAAACCACCACAACAGCATCCCCACCAGCCAGAGGCTTCCCAAAGCGGGAGCAGCGGGAATTTAGGTGCCTGTCCCAGCGCTGAGCCCAAAGTCCACGGAGGAAGGGGGTTAGGGTTGGTGTGCTCCCCTATAACACCCCTGCCCTGACGTCCTTCACTCCCTTTCCTGCAGAAACACTCACTTATTCCCAATTTACTGCAACAGGTCGGGAAGCTGCAGGGAACAAAAGGCACCTGAAGGGAAGATGGAGCCCTGAAGAGCCTTAGGAAAACTCCACAGGCTCCACAGCCCAGGAAGATAAGGGGGGGGGGAAGTTGCTTCAACCCACCCCCCTCCTGACAAACTGCGAGGAAATAATTAGTCCCACGCAGCCTGGGCTGTGACATTTGTGTAAAGTCTGCTGCTGGGGAAGAGCTCTCCAGGCAAAACCAGGAAACTTCCAAGAATAAACGGGATTCAGGGGGGGAAAAAAAGCCACCCGTGGGTGCTGCCTGAGGGAGGGGCCCCCCCGGTTCCTGCCTGGGGGGTGATGCTCCAGCAGGACCCGAGCTGGCAGGAGCACCGGGGTGTTTTCCCTGCCCGAGGGGACGGGGAGGCAGGAGGGGGAAGCGGGATGGGATCCAGGTTTCGGTGGGTTTTGGGGAACGCCGGGTTTGGTGACGCTGTGGCAGCTGAGCTGTGGGTGTGAAGGGATGGAGCTGAGGGGCTGCAGAGCCCCAGGGTGGGTGTCGTGGAGCCCCAGCATCCCACAGCTGCTCCAGACAGGGATTATTTTAAGGAGAGATGGAGAATAGCTCGGTGTCTTGGGAGGCAGAGCCGCCAGACAGCCGGGGGGGGATTGGCCAGGGCACCTCGGGGTGTCTGCTCACAGACACCACATCCAGCCATCCCCTGCCTGATTAGAGCCAGAGAACACATGGAGCCCTCCCCCCACTGTCACATTAATCCCAGTGACCCGGGGGGATGTGGGGCAGTGGGACATGTGATGGAGCGAGGGCTCTGTGTGCCCCCGGCATGTCCCTGCTTGGGGAGGGGGGGCAGGAAAACACCCCCTGAATCTGCAGCTCTGCAGGACCTCGGGTGGCTGCACCCACCGGGAGAGACAGCCTGGGAATAGCATCTCCAGATCCAGCCTGGAGAGGGGGAGAGTGAGAGGAGACCTCACAGGTCTGGAGCTTTCTCAGGGGGAGGTGGAAGGGCAGGCGTTGATCACCTCTGTGAGCAGGGACAGGAGCCAGGGAAGGGCTGGAGCTGTGTCAGGGAGGGTTAGGGTGGATTTCAGGGAAAGGTTCTTCCCCCAGAGGGTGGTTGGCACTGAACAGGCTCCCCAGGGCAGTGGGCACGGCCCCAAGGCTGCCAGAGCTCCAGGAGGGTTTGGACAACGCTCTCAGGGACAGGGTGGGATTGTTGGGGTGCCTGTGCAGGGCCAGAGGTTGGGCTGGATGGTCCTTGGGGGTCCCTCCCAGCTCAGGCTATCCCATGATTCTACGATTTCCCACAGAACAGCCCCTGAAGGAGCACAGTGACAGCAGGGACCCCCCGCTCTCCTGAGCTTCCCCCTCCCCAGCTCAGCACAGACCACCAGCCCCCCGAACACCCCCAGCCCAGATCCCTCCAGCCTGCAACCCCCTCCCAGCAAAACAGCCCCTTTCCACCCTCAACCCCCCAGATCCTGCCCCAGAAAGAGGAGCTGTGTGGCCCTGAGGCCCCAGGAGGCCGCGCCGGAGGCGCCGCAGCCGCCGAGGCGGTTTTTTTGTGGCGCTGCTAAATCAGGTCAGCGGAGCCTCCTCCGGCCAGAGATCCCGTCTGGCTCCCGCATTAGGGGCCGTGTGAGCTCGGCAATTCCGAGGCAGATGAAAGTTTATCCGGCTGTGAACGGCTCGGGCCTCCCGGGAGGAGAAGGGCCCCGTCTGCTCCGCGGATCCTGCAGCCACGGAGCAGAGAGATCCATCTGGGGAGCCACGAGAGATTCCTGCCCCCCTCCCAGGGCGAGGATCGGGGGGAAACTCTCCCAAACACAACCCCTCCTCCCCACACACCGACTGGGAACAGCCCCTTCCCTGTGATCCATAAGCCGCCACACCTGGGAAGCATTCCCATCATTCCCATCTCCCACCTTCCCAGCCCCACAGCAACAGTGGGAAGGGTTTGCCAGCGATCCCACTTCCAGATCACCGTGAACCTCCGAGCACTTGCACCCCACCACATCCCAGTCCTGCCCCAAAAGCAGCGTTTCCCCCTAAGAATTCCCATCTCCAGGAGCCAAGTGGCAGCACTTGAGCTTCTTCTGCCTTTAGAGCTTCTCCCAAGCTGGAAAGGAGGTTAAATTCTCCTGGAACACCGGCAAAAACTCCTTTAGGTGCAGCGTGGCATCGTCCAGCTGCTCTACAGAGACAACTAATGGGGTCTGGGAGCTACAGGACCAGACTCTGCTGCTTCAGCACAACTCAAACCCCCTCTGATCCTCCAGCAAGGCCAGTTTACTGCATGGACCACGTGTGGGATGACTGAGTGTTTAGAAGGGCCTCTCGAGCTCCAAGTGTTGCTTATATCCAGCACAGGCTGCTCTAAACCAAGGGCTCTTGGCGGGTTTATCCCTCAGCCCTGGATGCAAACACTCCATCCCGAGGGGTGACAGTCACCCACCCATGCAGCTGGGCCAGGGATTTGGGACAGGGGAGCTAAACAAAGGAAGCAATTGGCTGTGCTCTGCCAGGAGGCTCCGGAGTTCACATCCTGCCTTTCAAAGAGTCGCTGGTTCTCGGGGACTGAGCTTAAAAAATAAACTGTCCTTCTGTCAGCAAGGAAAGCAGCCCCACGCCGGGCCTGCAGACACCCCACCACGGGCTGCAGGGAAGGGCTCCAGTTCCTCCCAGTGTTTTCAGGGAAAAGACTCCGGTTCCTCCCAGCATTTTCAGGGGGAAAAGCTGCCAAAATGGCTGGTCCAGCCCTCCACGTGTGCAGCTGCTGCCTGCTCCCAGCATCTGCTCCCAGCCCGCCTCAAAACCTGACTCAGAGCACAGCACAACTTTGTGGGATGGAATTTCTCAAAGACCCCTCCTGCTGCCCACCCAGTGTCCTGGTGCCAGGGCTGGAGGAGGCAGGAGAAGCCAATCCCATCCCCACAGGCTCCCACGTGGCTGTTTTGGCACAGGACACGGTGGGAACAGGGTTTTGCTCTCCGTGGGTGCAGCAGGATCCATCCCATTCCATCCCCGTCTCCAAAGCCTCTTCCAGCAGCTGCCTGAGTAAAAAACCAGCCTATTTCCACAAACCTGCTTCAAGCCATAATGGAAATGTTTCGAGGGAATGTGGGAGGAAGGAATTGCCAGGGTGGGAATTCAGGACTCACATCTCCAAAGGGCTGCTCCCCCTCCCATCCCTGAGCCCCCAAAGCAGAGCAGTCCCTGTCCTGCCCTCCCAGCACTGGGAACAGAGCAGGCAGAGCTTGGGATTTTCCACAAGGTTTTTTTGGCTCCAGGCATGGATAAGCAAGTTTAGGAAAGTCAACATCCATCTGGAGCCGAGGTCAGAGCGGGCAGCTCCTGGCTCTGAGGGCACGGGGAGAGGGAAACCCACCTCAGCTTTGCACATATTCCCCTCTTCCTCACCCCAGGAGCAGCTGGAAAACTTCTTCCAGGTGTGTGGAAAACACCCGGGGCTGTTGGAAAGGAGCAACACAGCGCAGGGTGAGCCCGGGAGGGAGGGGAGGGCCCTGCACGAATCCCGGCTGGATTTCCCCCCCTCCCACCTCACCAGAGGCTTCATCCACAAAGGCTTTGGTTTGGGCTCACTGGGGCAATCCCTGGTTTCATCTCATTCCAGCAGCTGGCAGGAGAAGCCAGCCAGGGAGAGGTGACAGCCAGGGATGGGGTGGAGAGAGCCCTGTGGAACGTTGGGATTTCCAGGGGGAACGGTGTCAGCTGGGAGAGGTCAGCAGCACTGACAGCCCCAGGACTAAGCCCTTCCCAAGCCCTCCAGAAACAGATGCTCCACCCCAAAGAGGATTCACCAACATTCCCAGCCTTCCAGCCATCAAATCCCAGCATTACTCAGGCGCTTTCCCACACACCACATCCTCTCTCCTCCTCAGCGAGCCCTTCCCCAAGCACAGCAGAGCAGTGGGATCAGCCCACCACAACACCATAGCCCCAAACTCCAGGAATTCTGGGGTTCCAGCAACTTCCCTGCACCCCAAGCGCAGAAGAAGCAGAGTCAGCACAGCGGCAGCTCCTCCCATCCAGGAACTGGGCACAAATAAAGCCTGGGATAAACACCTGGACTCCATCCCAGCAGCACAGTTGCTCCTCTTTCCCTTCCTGCCCCCCCTCCCCTTTGGAGGATCACTTTATTAGCGAGGAAAGCTGCTCCCAGATGGAGCAGGGAACGATGCCAAGAGCCGATCACTTGGCTCCTTGGAGAGCTGCTCACTAACTTTTTCCAAGCCGGGAATTAGCCCGGAGGCATCGGATCCCTCGCTCAGGATTTTTAACGGCGAGGAATCCGCCAGGGAGGGTTTTTTTGGGTCATGCCCGGGGATTTTCAAGGTTTCCCAGCTCCCGCCGTGCCCGGGGAACACCAGGTGAGCTGGGCGGGATCTGCTCTCCTTGACTCAGAGGGGAGGAATTCCAGCCCCGCATCCCGATCCCCCGCCCCCCCCTCCCCCGGGACGTTTTGGGGCCATGCCGGGTGTGGTTTCTCCACCAGGAAAAAGCAGCTCCGGGAGGGAAAGCCGAAGTCACGGCAGATGGAGAGCGGGGACCTGCCGGCACACCCCCCCCCGGGGGATATTTCTGGCAGCCTCACACAACCTTTAGCCCCTTTTCGAGGAGGAAAAAAAAAAAAATGCAGTTTTTAGTGAGGGGTTTTTAGGGGTGGAGCAGCACCGAGACGTCCTGGGGGGCTCTGGGTTGGTGGGATGGGACAGCCCGGGATGGTGGAGCCGAGCAGGGGGTCTGGGTGGGCAGCACCATCCCACCACAGGAGGATGTGCCAGGCCAGGCTGGGTCTCCTCGGAATGCTGCAAGTCAGGCAGGAGGAACTTCCTGCAGCTCCTCTGCAGCAGCAGCAGGGAAAGAAACCCGAGCCCAGCCCCGGGAGCAGCAGCAGAGCCTCTGATCCACCACACCGATGTGTGTGCCCAGCCAGGGCTTTGGACAGGGATGCATCCAACTGGGAACTGCTTGTTCAGCAGCAGGAATTCAGGCAAACCCACAGAGATAAAGCCTGGCCTTGGCTCTTGTCTTGATGGCTTCAAGGGAGAGCAGCAGATGATCCCCTGTAGCCAAGAGAGGCAGAGAAGGAGCCTCTTGCCCAGGATTCTGCTCCTTCCCCCCATCCCAGCGTTCCCTCAGCATTCCAAGCAGCATCACTGCCCAGGGATGGCTCTGAAGCCTCCCCAGACTGAATATTCAGCTTTGAACTCCCAGACAGGATTTTCCAGGCGGGATCTGTGCTGCACACTGAGCCACAGGTACCACCTCCACCGGGACCTCCCCGCTCCCTCAGCCTCAGCACAGCTCTGCCATCCCCCCAGCACAGCCAGTTAAATATTAAAACCTACATATAATGTATATTTGGGAGCAGCTGGGCCTTCAAACACGGGTCTTGCCTATCCCTTGTATGCAGGTTCTCCCCACACCTTTCATTTAAACCAGTCTCGGACTTCAGCTGGATTTTCCCTTCCTGTTCCAGTTCAAAGTGCTCACAGAGTCCAGCCCAGCCCTGGATGCTGCTCCCAGTGAGCAACCAGTCCCCCCAGTGCCCAGCTGGAGCCCAGGGAGGAGGGTGGAGACAGTCACAGCTGCCACCAGGCAATTCCCACACCCTGGCACGGGGAGGGCAGAGGGAACCAGCCACTGTCCCCAAAGGCTTCTCACGGATTTATTGCTGGGGCAATGTCAGAGCTGGAGGAAGCCCAGCCCTCTTCCTCCTGCTCTCTTGAAGAAAGAAACTCAGGAATTTGGCAGGAGGCCACGGCTCAAACAGAGGAGACCCTGTGCTGAGGCATGTTCAGAAAAGCAGCCTCTCTCCCTGCCAGGATAAACGTTGCTTTTCCACCCCCTCCTCCGGGGACAGAAGATTTTGTCCCTCGACTCCATTTGGGAAGGGTGGGCTCCTCCTGGGCTGCCCTTTGCCAGGCACTCTCACCTTGCCTGGAGTTTCTCACTCCCCAGGACACTCTCCAGAGGGAACCAGCCCTACATCCCTTCACTTCACTCCCCCCCCAGCCCCTGGAACTGCAACCCAGGGCTGGCAGAGCCTCCTGTGCCAGCAGCTTCCAGCTGCTCCTCACTTCCCTTTGCTCCAAGACAGGCACAGTGGGAAGAACAAAGGATCCAACTCAAGTTTCTGTGCACAATTCCAAACATCCAGAGCTGCCCTGGGGGGGGCAGGGGCAGGACAGGCAGAGGCTGTGAAGGGGTTAAAGTAGCAGCAGCATCAAAGGGAGCCCTGAGAGAGGGGGCTGAGAAACTGAGATGGGTCGAGGTTGCGCAGACTCCTCGGAATGTCAGGAATTTCCCATTATTATCCCACTTCCCTTCCAGCAGCCTGCAGGGAGAGCACAAGCACAGGACCCCAGGCCCCGGGATGGGCATGTCCTGGGGGCAGGGTTCCCGTGGTCCAGGGAAGGAAGATTTGGATCAGGACACTCCGGACAGCTCGGGGGTCTCATCCCTGCCAGTCTCCATCTCCCCCATGGTGGGCTGAGATCCCTGCCCAGCCCAAAGATCCCCTAAAACCAACAGCTCCTCCTGCCTCAGGACACACATTTCCCCCCCTCGTGGGACTCCAGAAGTTCCCAGTTTCACCCCAAAAGCTGTTCCCCCTAAACAACCAATTAAAACAGTCATTTGCTGCTTCCCCACGCCATCACCACCCTGTGCTTCAGGGGGGAGAGATCCCAGGAAACAGCCATTCCCAGGCACAGCTGGAATGCTCCAAGTCTCCTCTCAGTCCAGGAGGAGTGGTGGACTTTGGACAAGCCACAGTCACCATCAGCAACATCAGCAACAACCACCCATAAAAGCCACGGGACCAGGAGGGTTTGGTCTGGTCTCACCACTTCTCTTTCCTACACAACTCACACAGGGAGAGTAAGTTTAGCTGGGATAATTAGGGATAAATCCTTCCCTGTGAGGGTGGTGAGGCCCTGGCACAGACTATTCCATGGATACCCCATCCCTGGAATTGTTCAAGGCCAGGTTGGAGCAGCCTGGTCTGGTGGAAGGTGTCCCTGGGGGTGGAACTGGGTGATCATTAAGGCCCCCTCTCAACCCAAACCAGCCTGGAATTCCATGGCTCCAACACCCATCCTGCAGGGATGTTGTCAGGATTAGTGTTTTTAAGCACTCTGTGAACAGACCAGTGCTAATTCCAGGATGAGATTATCTAATTTTCCTTCTAAGAACTGTCAATGGATAAGAAGCAGCTACAAAAGATGACATTCCAAAGCTGCTTCATAGATATTAAGAGACACATCAGGCCCAGCCCTGAAAGGGGTGAGGAATTAAAGGGTCCTCCTTGGTAAGAAAACAAAAATGTGGGGGGGCACTGCTCAGAAACTGATAGAAAGGACCAAAAAAGGGACCAAAAAAGGGACCAAAAAAGGGACCAAAAAAGGGACCAAAAAAGGGACCAAAAAAGGGACCAGGCAGCTGCTCTCGTTCTACCCTGCCCCGCCTCCATTCCCTGCTCAGGAGAGAAGGATTTTGCCTTCAAGCTTTGTTGCCTTCCAGATTCATTTCCCTCCCAGGTGAGGAGCAGTAAATCCAGGTGACTGCCCTGGCCCCCAGCCCAGCAGAGCACAGGCCGTGGTGACCCCCTGGCCCTTGTCCCCTCCTCCCAGATACCTGGGGGGGAAGAAAACACCTTTTGATTCCCCCTTTTTTAAGGGGGCACAGGTTGGGATCCAGGGAAATGCCTGCCTGGATTGGAATTTTATTCCCCTCTTGCCCACCCACACTGGGCCTGGAGAGCAGCCACCAGCTGGCATTTAGGCCTGGAAAAACCTGGGTTAGCACCAGTATTAACTGGTGTGTGACCTCGATTTAAAACCAGTATTAATTGGTGTGAGGCCCCCGATTTAAAACCAGTATCAACTGGTGTGTGACCCTGGTTTAAACCCAGTATTAACTGGTGTGTGACCCTGATTTAAAACCAGTATTAACTGGTGTGCGACCCTGATTTAAAACCAGTATTAACTGGTGTGTGACCCTGATTTAAAAATCAGTATTAACTGATGTAAGACCTCTGATTTAAAACCAGTATTAACTGGTGTGTGACCCTGGTTTAAACCCAGTATTAACTGGTGTGTGACCCTGATTTAAACCCAGTATTAACTGCTGTGTGATCCCTTCATCCAGCGCTTTCCCTGCGTTCCCAGCAAACACCAAAAGAGTTTCAGGACAGGTCAGGGTGCCCCCCACCCCTCATTTCGGGGTGGGGGCTGATGGTTAAGAGGGAGGAGGGTCCAGCAAAGCCCACATCAGCCCCCCCAGGACAGGGACTCACGCGTTGCAATACGGCTTCTTCTCGTAGCCCTTGTAGTTCTTCATGTTTAGGGTCATCTTGCAGGTCTCGCAGTGGAAACATGCTTTGTGCCAGAACTGAAACACAGACAGGACAACCATTAACGCCAGTGACCCCCCCATTAACACCAGTGACCCCCCCAGGCAGGCCCAGGTCCCGCTGGAATCACAAAATCCCAACCCAGCAGCTCCCAGGGTATCAGCAGTGCCACCCCTGACTCCCGAAAAACCTGGGGGATAGGAGATATCCTGACTGACTGAGGGCAAAATGAACCTCCCTGAGCATCCTATCCGAGCTTCCACAGCTCCAGGAATCCATGGGCTCGGCCAAACACGGGATGGAGGAAGCTCCAACTCCACCAGAGGCAACGGCCCCGGTTTGGAGGCTTCAGAGTTGCTGCTTTAGGGTTTTTCTGCTGAGCTTTGCCAGGTGCCAGCCAGAAGAGCAGGTCAGGTGAGGCTGCACCAGCCAGGGAGACACGGGCAGGGAGGAGAAGGTTCTCATGGGAAGCAGGCACAGGGAGCTCACACAGATCCAAGGCTGAAGGCAGAATTCAGACCACGGCCCAACAGCACGGGCTGAGACCCCCAGGAAACCCTAAAGGGCTGTTTGAAGGTGGTCAAACCCTTTTAGGGCTGCTCCTAAATAAATGATTTCCACTCGGCGCTGAGTTGGCCCCAGTGGGTTTCCAGGCTGGAAGGAACCCGATCAGAACAGCTCAGAGCTGCTCCCAAGGAATTAAAGGTCGACCTTAGAGGTCCTTCCAACCAAAACGGTTCTGATTTTGTCATTCTGAGGCTGCTCAGCCCCACACAGACCAAGGTCAGTGTCCTGCCAGTCACCCAGTGCCCAGACTCTGCGTTTCCATCAGGATTTGAGGGGTCTGGAGTCAAAAATTCCCAGGGCCCAGCCCAGGAAGGGAAGCTCCTGCACAGGCAGGGGCTGAGCTGGAGCAGGGAAAGGGGGAATGCACAGCCCAAAGCAACACCTTTACTCACACAGGGAAAAAAATCAGTCCTGCCCTAGAGCTGCCCTCCCTGCTCCAGCACCCAAACCCTGCAAAATCAGGGGAAAAAAAAAAAACAAAACCTCAGCCAAAAAACCCCCCAAATTAGGAGCTCAAACCACCAATTAGATGACAGGGAGACCTGGGAGCCAGGCCCACGCTGAGCACTCAAAAAGCAAACCCAGGGCACCCAGCTGGGGGTTCTGGCTGTGATTTCCACCCTCAGACGTTTGAGAAGTCATTTCCCCACCCCAAAGCCCTGTTCCTGCAGGGAGCCAAGCCCTGGTGTCACCACACCCCGAGCACAAACACTGCCAGGCTCTGGAGACGTGACTCAGCCCAGGAGGACAATTTTCCTCCTTTCAGTTGCTCTGAGCAACATATTTGTTCCTTCCCTCTGGTTACACGAGTTCCTCCAGCACCCACAGCCAGAGGGGCTTTGCTCCACGCCCCCCCTTCCCAAACAGCCTGGCCAGGGGGACTTTCCCTCCCCATCCCAGCTTTGGAACTCTTTAGGGACAGACAGAGCAGCCGAATCCCGAGTTCTTTGGGGTTGTTGGGGGTCAAAGCCTTTCTGCTGGGGGTAATTAACCCTTCCCAGCAATAGCTGTGCACAAAACACTGTCAATCCACAGGGATGAGCTGACAGCCAACGTGATCCCAGAGCCTTTTCCTTCAGGAATCCCCCAGCTCCCACGAGCCAAGGAGGGTCTGGCACAGCCAGCTGCCCCCTGACTGTGGCTGAATGATTCTCCCAGGCAGGGTCTACCCCCAGCCAAGCAATTCCAGGATATTCCTGCCTCAGTTCCCACTAGGAATTGCTCAGCAGTGGCATTCCTGCCCTGGGGCTCTTCCCAAGCTGCCCATCTGCCCTACCCTTAAACCTTTGCTGCCCTCAAAGTCTGCCTCACACTGATGGATTTGATGGCAGACCCACAGACTCTAAGGCAGCACTGAAAGGAGGGCTGGAACACAGGTGGACACAGGGGAACAGGAGTTATTTAGGCTTCCAGGAACACTCCAGCATGGCTGCAGAGAAAGAGGACAGGCTTCAAGTGGGTTTTCAGAGGAGCATTAACGCCTGTGCTTTCCAATTCCTTTCCAATTCCCAGCCTGAAGTGCTCTGAAGGCCTGGAGGCAATTCCAGGTACATGTCTGGAGGTGATCCCGGGTCCACCAGGCTGGGCTGGATGGGAAGCACACCCTGGACACCCTGGAAGGCTGCTCTGGGAGTGGCAACTTCCCCCCTCCCAGCAGAGCAGGTCTGGGGACAGAGCTCAGGGCCACGGTGTTGGGATCTATTTATAGAACCAGGGGATGGTTTGGGTGGGAAGGGACCTTGGAGACAATCCAGTTCCACTCCCAGAGACACCTCCCACTAGCCCAGGATGCTCCAAGCCCCATCCAACCTGGCCTTGGACACTCCCAGGGATGGGGCAGCCACAGCTCCCCCGGGTCAGAGCAAGCCAAGGCATCACTGCACGCCCAGAACAGGCACCACTGGAGGCTCCAGGGCTTGGGGACAACACAAGGAGGGACCCCCTGGGCTGCAGATCAACCTGGCTGAGGGTTTAAGGCCCTGCAGAGCTCAGGGTGACTCCTCTGCCCTCCGTGGGCTCAGCAGCCACAGCTCTGGGGTGTCACTTCCCCTGCGGAAGCAGAGACATCACCCAGCACCTTCCCCAGCACCTTCCCGTGGGGGCAGGGACAGCAGCACGGCCCCAAACCCTCCCAGGACGGGCTGAGAGCCGAGGGGCAGCACCAGGGCTGTGGGCAGGTGGGGTTTGCTTCCCTGGCAGCCCCACAGAGCAGCGAGTTTTCCACGGATCCCGGGAGGGAAATGGGCTTCCCGGGTTGCAGAGCAAGCCCAGCAGCACAGCAGAGGCACCACAGACGCGTTTCCCCTCCCAGCAGCCCCTCGTCGTCGGCACAACTTCTGCAAACACGCCCTGGCTGCCCTTTGGACTTTGCTCCAGGTGCAGGAAAAGCGGGGAGGGAGGGAGGCACTGCAGCACCCGGCCAATCCCAGGGTTTTCTGGGAAGTGGGTCAGCTCTCCCAGCCAGGAGCCCCAGGAGAGGTGAAGCCCTGGGCAGCAGTTTGGGTGGGGTGTGTTGGCCCACGAGTGCCACGATTTTTAGGAAGAGGAAGCAGATAAAGAGCCCGAGAAGCACAAGATGGTGACTGCAGGCTCCTGCCTGCTTCCCAACAGCTGGAATACACCATCTCCGGGTGTTCCTGGACACACAATCACCAGCCCAGACAGAGCACAGACCCCAGACAGTGTCTGAGCAGGAGGAAGTGACGGATCATCCCCCTTCCCTTCCGAATGTCCACAATCCCAATAACCCCCTTCCCTTTCCAGTGATCCACAACCCCACCCCCCTTCCAATTATCCCCAATCCCAACATCCTGCAGCTACTGGAGGCCAGCCCAGGCTCCAGGAGACTGAGCCACTCACTGCCCCCAAAACCCAGGACACAGGGGTGACAGTTCAGCTCCAAGCCATTCCCAGCCCCAGGAGGAAACATCATCCCTTAAAAATGTCAGCACCAGGGTCTGCAAAGCTCAGGAATGTCACTGGAGAGCCCAGCATTCTTCCAGTTACTTTTTTTAGTCCCTAAACTGGTCGTCCCAGAAGCCTGGGAGAGGAGGGGGAGGAGGAGAACAGCTCAGCTCTCCAGGATGGGTTAGTTGGGAAGTAAATCCCCTGGGAACAGCACAGGGAATGGAGACCCACCACCACCTTCCTCACCTCCAGCCCAGAGCTTTGGTTTTTGATGGGAAAATACCCAGAAAAAGGGATAGTCCATGTTAAAGGAGGCAGCCCAGGGATTGGAACAGGGAAGTATCAATTGGGATGGAAGATTTGGGGAAAAAAAAAAATAAAAGGGGAAAAAGCTGGATAATGGAAACCAGATGATGTTCCCAGCTCCAGGGAAGCATTAACTGTTGCTTTCCTTCAGCCTCCGCAGGCACAGGGACGTGCTGCCTTTTAATTAGAGATATTACAGTAAATATATCAATTTGATATACAAGGGAAAGTCCTGGATGCCTCTGGAGAACCCTGGGAAAAGGGCTCCATCCACGTCACCCAGCGTGGCACAAGAAGTGCCACCTCCAGCAGCCCCCCAGGGCTGGGAGGAGTGTGGGGGACCCACGGGATAATGGGGTCCCACAGGGATTGATCCCACAGGGATTCGGGTGGGCAGCGTGGAAACGCCGCCGGGAACGGGGGTCCCGTGGGGATATCACCGGGAAAAGGATGGGGGGGGGGGAAGAACCACATTCCCTGGTGCTCCCCAGGGCTGGAAAGAGCGTGGGGGACCCCCCCGGACAATGGGGTCCCACAATGATGTGACCTCCAAGACTCGGTGGAAATACCCCCGGAAAAGGGGGCCCTGAAGGGGCAGCGTGGAAATATTCCCTGGAAAAGGGGGGCCTGAGGGGGCACTGTGGAAATATTCCCGGAGAAGGGGGTCCTGAAGGGGCACTGCGGAAATATTCCCGGAAAAGGGGGTCCTGAAGGAGCAGCGTGGAAATATCCCTGGAAAAGGGAGTCCAGAGGGGGCAGCGTTGAATTCCCCCCGGGAATGTGGGATGGCGGAGAACCACGTCCCCTGGAGCAGCACAGGGAATTGCCACCCCCCGGAACCCCCCCAGAGCTGGAAGGAGCGCGGGGACCCCCGGGACAACGAGATTCCACAGCGACGCGACCCTGTGGAAACACCCCCCGGGAATGGGGGTTGGGGCGGAGGGAACCATCCCACCCAGTGGCAACTCCATAGGAAAAACCCTCCCGAATCCATCCACGTGCGACCCCCTCTCCCCTCCCAAAACTCACCTTATCCAAGCAGTTCACCTTCTCCGTGGGATACACGATCTTCCCGCAGCGCGCACAATTGGGATTCATGGCTGAAAACTCGCGTGGAGGGGGAGGGAAAAAACTCGCTCCCACCCTCCTCCGCTGCTCCTTCTTCCTCCTCTTCTTCTTTCTGAGCCGCCGCCCGCGATGTCGCGACTTTAAATAGTCGGGAAGGGGTGGGGGGTGTGGAGGGAGGAAAAAAAAAAAGGAGGGGGAAGTGGGAGGGACCGGGAGCGGGGGAGGGGCGCCCGCGCGTCAGGCCCGTCCTCTTACGCGGACCGTCCCTCCTCTTACGCGCCGGGCGCCGCCGAGCTTAAATATTCACGGGGAAAAAAAAAAAAAAAGGCTAAAAAGGGGTTGAAAAACGCGAAATAACGATGTTTGGGCCGAGGCGGGATTCGAACCCGGGGACTTCCCACCTTCCCTGGGCAGAGGGACCCCCTAGCGGACGGGAGGAGCACGGGGGGGGTATAGCTCAGTGGTAGAGCATTTGACTGCAGATCAAGAGGTCCCCGGTTCAAATCCGGGTGCCCCCTGGAGAGGCGCGAGTTTTAATTTTTCCACCCGATTTTTTTTTTTGCGGATTTCCCGGGGGTTGGGGGGGACGGCGGGAGGATCCCGAGCCCGCACGCCCCGCGCGGCCTCCCCCCGTTCCAGGATCCCGAGCCCGCACGCCCCGCGCGGCCTCCCCCCGTTCCACGCGCGGGCGGAGCGCCCGCGCGTGGAACGGGGGGAGACCGCGCGGGGCGTGGAACGTGAGGGGAAAGCAGCGCCCGGCGGCCATTTTGTGCAGGCGGGGGTATAGCTCAGTGGCAGAGCATTTGACTGCAGATCAAGAGGTCCCCGGTTCAAATCCGGGTGCCCCCTTGTTTTCCTTTTCAAATTATTTTTTCCCCTTTTTCAGGCTGTTCTCGCCCCGAATGATTGCGCCCCGAGCGCTGCGTGCAGTTCTGGGCTCTTTAATTTAAGGTGCTGGTGCAAAGAAGGGTCGGGAGCACAAGTCCGTGAGGGAGCTGGGGGGGGCTCAGCCTGGAGAAAAGGAGGCTTAGGGGGGACCTTCTCACTCTCTACAACTCCCTGACAGGAGCAGGGAGCCATGGGGGCATCAGGCTCTGCTCCCGGGCAATAGGACACGAGGACGCAGGCTTAAGCTGCACCAGGGGAGGTTTAGGTTGGATTTTAGGAAGAATTTCTTTACAGAGAGAGCAATCAGGCTTTGGAATGGGACACCGGGCGTTGGAATGGGCTGCCCAGGGAGGTGGTGGGGTCACCAATCCCTTGAGGTCACAGAATCACGGAATCAGCCAGGTTGGAAAAGACCTCTGAGATCACCCAGTCCAACCCGTGACCCCACCTTGTCACCCAGACCGTGGCACCAAGTGACACATCCAGGCTCTTCCTAAACGCCTCCAGGGACTGATGACCCCACCACCTCCCTGGGCAGCCCATCCCAATGCCCAGTGTCCCATTCCAGTGCCCAGTCACTCTCTCTGTGAAGAACTTCTTTTCCAGTGTCCACCCTAAACCTCTCCTGGCGCAGCTTAAGATCTTCTTGTCCTAGTGCTGGTGCCCTGGGAGCAGAGCCTGATCCTTCCCTGGCTCCCTGCTCCTGTCAGGGAGTTGTAGAGAGCGAGATGGTCCCCCCTGAGCCTCCTTTTCTCCAGGTTGAGCCCCCGCAGCTCCCTCAGCTGCTCCTCACAGGATTTGTGCTCCAGCCCCTCCATGTCCTTCCCGAACTGAGGGCTCAGAGCTGGGCACAGCACTCGAGGTGTGGCCTCACCAGTGCCCAGCACAGGGGCAGAATCCCCTCCCTGCTCCCGCTGGGCCACGCTATTCCCGATCCAGGCCAGGATCCATTGGCCTCCTTGGCCACCCGGGCACCCCTGGCTCGTGTTCAGTCAATGCCAAGTCCTCAGTGCCACGGCCTGGGTGACAGGGCGGATTGGATCATCTCAGAGGTCTTTTCTACTCTGGTTGACTGTGATTCTGTGGCGCTGCGCTCGCCCCCCGCGGTTGTTTTATCCCGGTTTTATCCCGGTTTTCCCGGTGCCGGGGTTGTGTGAGGGCGCGGCGTTCCCCGCCGCCTGCAGGGGGCGCTGTTCCCCCCTCCCTCAGCCCCGGGGCGGGGCGGGCGCGTCACGTGACCGGCGCCGCCTCTTCCGGCGCCAAGATGTCGAAGCGAGGTGAGGCCCGGGCCGGCTCCGGCACCATCCGGCTCCATCCGCCGCCATCCCGGCACGGCCAGCGCCCTCCCGCGTCCCGACGGCCCGCTCCGGGGTCCCCATGGCCGCTGCGGCGGAGAGGGGACGCGGGCAAGAGGCGCTGGGTTCGGATGGCGCGGGCG
Organism: Pipra filicauda; assembly: GCF_003945595.2. Lineage (NCBI taxonomy): Eukaryota > Metazoa > Chordata > Aves > Passeriformes > Pipridae > Pipra > Pipra filicauda. The sequence continues at coordinate 77,411 of NW_024104771.1, forward strand.
GTGTGGCCGCCCCCGCTGCCCGGGGCCCTGATCGGGCCCTGCCCGCGGGTTAACGCTCTTCTCGACCCGCAGGACGCGGAGGTTCGTCCGGGGCCAAGTTCCGCATCTCCCTGGGTCTCCCGGTGGGGGCTGTGATCAACTGCGCCGACAACACGGGTGAGCGGCGGGCTGGGGCTGGGACCGAGGGGGCGGCAGCGGGAAAGGGATCCCTGGGAGCCGGGGAGACCCCCTGGAATCGGGGGAGCCAGTTCCAGCAGGAAAGAACCCCCCTCCAGCCGGGGGAGCCCCACTGGAACGGTGGGGGCCAGTGGGAAGGAGCCCGTCTAGAACCGGGACATACTCCCTGGAACCGGGGGGACCCTGAAGGAAGGAGCCCCTCTGGAACCGGTGGAGACCCTCGGGAATGAGCCTCGTGGAGACGGGGGAGGCCCACTGGGGACCCAGCGGGAAAAGGAGCCCTCTGGAACGGGGGAGCCCTGCAGGAAGGAGACCCCTGGAATCAGGAGAGTCTGGTGGGAAGGAGACCCCCTGGAATCGAGGGACCACCCCTGGAACTGGGGGAGCCCCGCGGGAAGGAGTCGCCCTGGAATCGGGGAGGAAGGAGCCCCCCGGGGTAACGCAGAGGGTGACCAGGTGTTGAGTGATTTCCCAAAGCCCGGTTTTCCTGCAAAAAGCCCTTGCTGTGCCTGTGGCTCGGCGGGAGGAGACAGCAGTGGGTGTCCCTTCAGTGAAGCTGAAGGTGTTATCCTGGGATAACACCTTTCTGGAATAATGGGAGTGCTGCTCTCCACAGGGGCCAAGAACCTGTACATCATCTCCGTGAAGGGCATCAAGGGCCGGCTGAACCGGCTGCCGGCGGCCGGCGTGGGAGACATGGTGATGGCCACGGTGAAGAAGGGCAAGCCTGAGCTGAGGAAGAAGGGTGAGTCCCACCGTTCCTGTCATGGAAAGCGGGGGACAAAGGCCCTGGAGTGTCTCCTCCTCCCCCCCCTTCTGAAAAGCACTCGTTGGGTCTGTGCCGTGGCTCAGGGAGTTGTCGTGGAAGGGCAGAGCAAAGGCGCCGCTTTTGGGTGAAGTGGCAGCTCGTGCTGCTGATTTCAATCAGTGGTGGGACAGCGGGGCTTGGGGTCACAGAATGGGGTGGGTGGGAAGGGGCCTTGGAGATGATCCAGTTCATTCCCTTCCCCTGCCATGGGCAGGGACACCTTCCACTAGCCCAGGTTGCTCCAACCTGGCCTTGGACACTTCCAGGGATGGGGCAGCCACAGCTGCTCTGAGAGTTCCATTCCAGTCCCTCACCACCCTCACAGGGAGGGATTCCTTCCCAAAACCCTCTGCTGGGTCCATTTCTCCATGTATAAAAGAGGAGCAATGTTGCATGGATCTGTGAAGTTGGATCATGGAATCCTGGAATGGTTTGGGTGGGAAGGAACCTCAAAGCCCATCCAGTCCCACCCCCTGCCATGGGCAGGGAACAGGTTTGCTCCCGCTCCAGAGGAGTTTTTGCCAAATATTGTTTGTGAATTAATGGCTTATTTAGAAATAAAGGTGGGAAAGTGGGAAAACAGTGGATCATCCAGGTGTAGACACAGCTCTGAGCGTTACACGCTCAGTTTTAAGGGGACTGTTGACCACAAACCGAACCTCTTCTTAGTGGAACACCACAAATATGAGATGTAAAGTTAAAAAACACCCCCAAGTTTGTGCCTTGGGTTTGATGCTGCAGCAGAGCAGCTCCTGAGGGACATCCCCCTGCAGTGAGTGTTTATCCCAAGGTCTGTGACCCCGAGCTGCTCCTTTCCCTTCCCAGTGCACCCGGCCGTGGTGATCCGGCAGCGGAAATCCTACAGGAGGAAAGACGGGGTGTTCCTCTACTTCGAAGACAATGCAGGAGTGATTGTAAATAACAAAGGAGAAATGAAAGGTGAGGGTTGGATTCCCACTGGGAATGTGGGGAGGGGGGCATTGCCACCAAGGCTGAGCTTTCCTGAGGGAGAGGACCCAGGTTCCACTCAGAGAGTGGGAAATGCTGCCCTGGACCATCTGTGTTCTTTAATTGTGGAATTCCAGAATGGTTTGGGTTGGAAGGGACCTTAAAGCTCATCCATCCACCCCCAGGGACACCTTCCACCAGCCCGGGTTGCTCCAAGCCCCGTCCAACCTCGACCACTTCAGGGATGGGGCAGCCACGGCTTCTCTGGGAATTCCATTCCCCCCTCCCAGGGCAGAACTGATGCTCCGTTATCCCTGTTTTCCAGGCTCAGCAATCACAGGCCCCGTGGCCAAGGAATGTGCGGATCTGTGGCCCAGGATCGCCTCCAACGCCGGGAGCATCGCCTGAGCCTCCCCCTGAGCCTCTGCAGAGGCAGCAAATAAAAGGCCTTGTACCCAACTCCGTGCTCTGTTTCTTGCCAAAGGTGCTGGAAGAAGGGAGGTGGTGCTGGGAAGGATTTTTATGGAGCTCCTTGTGTGTGTTTCAGCAGGAAAACGGGATTTGGGGCTTTTCATATCTTAAGTCTGTTTTTCAGGCAGGTTCTTGCACTGCTGGAAAAACACCTGGAATGGCTTAAATTTTAGCAGCAGTGAATTGATCCAGTGGGTGTGCACAGACAGGAACAGGGAGGGGTCTGTGGGAGCCCTGCCTTTGTGCAGGAGCTCTCAAAACCGTAGAGTTTCTGGAATTTTCTTCCAGAATTGGCAATTTTAACTGCTTAGGGATAATTTTAACCACTCAGAGATACTGTGGGGGAGAAATAGTGCCCGAAAGAGCTGACCCATGAGCTGCAGGTCCTGGTGGACAGTGGGATCTGAGGAATGTCCCTCAGGACACGTGGAGGCCACTGCTGTCACCCAAGGGAGCAGCTGAAGCAGGAGCTGCTGAACCCTCGATGCCAATTCCACGTGGAAGGTCTGAGCTGAGCTTCCAGGATCAGCTCCAGAGGCTTCAGGAGCAGTGGGGAGGTACGTCCACGGACAGGCTGTGGTTTTCCTGGTGTTTCTGGAGCAGAGGGAGGAGTGGTTTGGGTGTTCCTTGCCCACCCGACCAAGGAAGATGTCTCATCCCTGGGCTCACCAGTGACTCTGTCCTGGTTTTGGGCCCCTGTGCCCTGGAACATCCACCCTGAAACAGGGGCTGCTCCCAGGCCTGGCTGCAATTCCTGCCTCCATCTGCCCTGGCACTAAGGGCATTTTCCCTCAGCACAGTGCATTTCTTTCCCTCTGCTTGGAGATTCCTGATGTTTTTGTGCAATTCCTGGTGCCATTCCCGGGGTTTCAGTGCAGGGAGGGTGGGGAAAATGGAGCGAAGCCTCACAGATTTGGAAGCACAAACCCAGGGGAATGATGGGACAAACCACCAGGGCCTTGCACTGACTGGTTTGGGAAATTTTTAACTGATTTTTTGATTTTTTTTTTTCATTTTGTTTTTAACCATCTCTCTGGCCTAACCACGAACCTGCAAAATCCCATGGCTCAAAAAGTGTTCCTTGCCACTCCCCCTGGAGATGCAGGGACCTGCTCAAGCCTAAGGAACAAACCTCTTCCCCCCTGATGCTTTAACAGCCACGTTTCTGATTTTTGAAGACTCTTCTTTCCATGGCCTTGGATTCTTGGATTTAAACATTTTGGGTTTAAATTTTTTGGGAGGGGGTGTTTTTATGGCTGAACACCTGCCTGCCCGTGGGAAGCAGTGAATTAATTCCTTGTTTTGCTTTCTCTGCTTTACCTAAAGCTATCTTTATTTCAACCCATGAGTTTTCCAGCTTTTTACCCTTCCAATTCTGTCCTGGATCCTGCTGGTTGGGGGAGTGAGTGAGCAGCTGCATGGGGCTTGACTGCTGGCTGGGTTTAAACCAGGACAAGTTAAAGGAAACTGATATAAAAAAAGTATGCAGTTTCCAAGGATAATATAAAAAAAAAATCTCTGAATTAGGAAGATCTTGGGCAATATATTGGGGGTTGCCCTGTCATTCTTAATGTCACCACGTATTATGGGGAATGACATTATTTTTCCTTGTGTTTTAGAGGAAATTAAGTGGGAATTCATTGGCTTGACCCTCAAGGGCTGGCTGGGAGGGTGGTGAGAGCCCCAGGCTGGGGTTTGGGGTGGAAGGAGGAGCAGGGCTGAGGGGTGGGAGCAGCCCTGGGATGTGGCAGGGCTGAGGTGTGGGAGCAACCCTGGGATGTGGCAGGGCTGAGGGGTGGGAGCAGCCGTGGGATGTGGCAGGGCTGAGGGGTGGGAGCAGCCCTGGGATGTGGCAGGGCTGAGGTGTGGGAGCAGCCCTGGGACGTGGCAGGGATGAGGGGTGGGAGCAGCCCTGGAACGTGGCAGGGCTGAGGTGTGGGAGCAACCCTGGGATGTGGCAGGGCTGAGGTGTGGGAGCAGCCCTGGGACGTGGCAGGGATGAGGGGTGGGAGCAACCCTGGGATGTGGCAGGGCTGAGGTGTGGGATTAGCCCTGGGATGTGGCAGGGCTGAGGTGTGGGATTAGCCCTGGGATGTGGCAGGGCTGAGGTGTGGGAGCAGCCCTGGAATTGTGGCCGTGTCACTGCCCACAAGGAGCCTCCCTGGCCCTGCCTCCCTCATGGGGGTATAGCTCAGGGGCAGAGCATTTGACTGCAGATCAAGAGGTCCCCGGTTCAAATCCGGGTGCCCCCTCCCCTTTTATTTTTTCCCCCCTTCTTTTCGTCCCCCAGGATTTGGTTTGGAGCTCTCCATCCCCACGTTCTCCCCCCCCGAGCTCTCGTGCTGGTTGCTGGCTGCAGGTGACCCCCAGCAGAGCAGAGGAGCCTCTGCCCAGTGTTCCCAAGGAGAGGGATGAGTATTTCTCTGAGAACCTGCTTTTCTGCCCTGGGATTAATTAGCAGTTTTGCTGGGGTGGCAATTAGCAGGGAGATTCCTGCTGGGAATGCTGGCTGGAAGCAGGGGGTATAGCTCAGTGGTAGAGCATTTGACTGCAGATCAAGAGGTCCCTGGTTCAACTCCAGGTGCCCCCTCTCTTTTTTATTTTTTTCCCCCCTCTTAATTTTCTTCTTCCTTCAGCCTTCCTTTGGCCAAAATCTTTCCCAGGAGGAAGCTGGGGAGCTCTTGGTGGATCTGGGAGTTTGTTCTGTGCACTCAACGTTGGTTCTGAGCTTCACCTTCAAAGGTACCGTGGCTCTGACTATGGGGAAACTCCAGAGGTTGTGCCCTGTGTGAGCAACTTCTCACTGTCTGGGCCTTTCTCTGCTCTTCATTTTCTGCAGTGATCACATTTATCACAATTTATGGTATTTAACTCCCTTTGGCAGGCACACAAAGGGAGCTTGCAAGAAAAAGAATCCGACCCACAGACAGAAAAAACTTGTTTCTTTCCAAATAAATGGTTTTTTATATCTACCTGTGCACATCCTGCACCAAGGGGGGTATAGCTCAGTGGTAGAGCATTTGACTGCAGATCAAGAGGTCCCTGGTTCAACTCCAGGTGCCCCCTTGTCTTTTGCCTTCATTTTTTCTCTTCCTTTGGCCAAAATGTTTCCCAGGGAGAAGGTGGGGAGCTCTTGTTGGATGTGGGAGTTTGTGCTGTGCACTGAATGTTGGTTGGGAGCCTTGGGACTGAAGGAAGTGAGGCCCTGTTGGGAAGGGGCAGGGGTTGTGCACTGAGGAACTGCTGAGTTTGTTTGTCTGTTGTTAATTCTCTCCAGTACTCACATTTCTCATAATTGATGATATTTGCCATCATTTCTGCTGTTTAACTGGCTGTCCAGGCTGTGGCAGGTCCTTTAGGGTGCACAGGGGGCTGTCAAGTAAAGAAATGCAAACCATAGATATCAAAACTTGTCTGTCTCCATAAACATTTTAAAATATCCCTGTGCAGGTGCAGTGCCAGGGGGGTATAGCTCAGTGGTAGAGCATTTGACTGCAGATCAAGAGGTCCCTGGTTCAACTCCAGGTGCCCCCTCTTTTCCTCTCCTTCAGCCTTAATTTTGCCAAAATCTTTCCCAGAAAGAAGCTGGAGAGCCCCTTCCTGAATCTGGCAGCTTGTGCTGTTCTCTCCATGTGGTTCTGAGCTCCACCTTTGAAGGTTCCAAGGCCCTGGCTCCTGGGAAGCTCCAGGAGCTGTGCCCTGTGTGAGTAACTACTCACTGTTTGTGTGTGCCTTTCTCTGTTCCTAACTCTATATTTACCAAAACTGACAATATTTCCCAGAACTGACCTTATTTCCCATCATTTCTCCTGTTTAACTCCCTGTACAGCCTTTGACAGGCAGGGTGCAGGGGGCTGTTGAGTAAAAGAGCCCAAGCAGTGGACACAGAAATGTGTTTCTCTTGGTAAATGTTTTTAAATCCCTTTGTTTAGGTGCAGGAGCAGGGGGGTATAGCTCAGTGGTAGAGCATTTGACTGCAGATCAAGAGGTCCCTGGTTCAACTCCAGGTGCCCCCTTGTCTTTTGCCTTCATTTTTTCTCTTCCTTTGGCCAAAATGTTTCCCGGGGAGAAGGTGGGGAGCTCTTGCTGGATGTGGGAGTTTGTGCTGTGCACTGAATGTTGGTTGGGAGCCTTGGGACTGAAGGAAGTGAGGCCCTGTTGGGAAGGGGCAGGGGTTGTGCACTGAGGAACTGCTGAGTTTGTTTGTCTGTTGTTGTTAATTCTCTGCAGTACTCCCATTTAGCAGAATTGATGATCTTTGGCATCATTTCTTCTGTTTAACTGGCTGTCCAGGCTGTGGCAGGTCCTTTAAGGTGCACAGGGGGCTGCTGAGTAAAGGAATGCAAACCATGGCCATCCAAACTTGTCTGTCTCCATAAAGATTTTAAAATCCCCCTGTGCAGGTGCAGTGCCAGGGGGGTATAGCTCAGTGGTAGAGCATTTGACTGCAGATCAAGAGGTCCCTGGTTCAACTCCAGGTGCCCCCTTTTTGGTCCTTTCTCACCCTTTTTTTTCTCCCACAACCTCCTCACACACAGCCCACAGAGAGACCCCCTTACCCCTCTGAGGCCTTGGGAATCACTTGATGATGTTTTGCCAAGCGTGAGAGCAGGTTTTGACATTTCCTCTCTGCTCTCCACGTCCACACCAGCAGGCTCAACCCCACAGCTGCTGCTCCAGTTCTTCCTGTCGGAGTAATGACCCCTGATTTAACCAGTAAATTACCCCCGGTTTAACCAGTGAATTACCCCTGATTTGGCCAGTGGATTACACGTTTCCAGCAGTGCCGGGACGTTCCCCGGGGGCAGCCGAGGCTGGGATGACACAGGTCGGTGTGTGGGTGCCCCCGGGGCTCGAACCCGCGGCCCCGGGTCCCGCGGGCGGTGGCGCTACCCCTGAGCCGCCCCCGGGGCGGGGCCGGGGGGGGGCGGGAGGGGGCGAGGCGGGAAAAGGTGGCGCAGGGGCAGCGCGGGGGGTTGGGGACAGCGGGGACACCGGTTCGAGCCCGCGCTGGGCCGGGAAGGCACCGGTTCCACACAGATGGGGGGGGTCACTGGTTCTAAGTGGGGCTGGGGGGGTCCCCAGTTCTAACCTGGGCTGGGCTGGGGGTCCCCAGTTCAACGCAGACTGGGAGGTTACTGGTTCCAAGCCGGGCTGGTTGTGACTCTAATTGGGGACAGGGGACTGCAGCTCTAACCCAGACTGGGGGGGTCACTGGGCTGGGAGTGGGGGTCCCCAGTTCTAATCTGTGCTGGGATGGGCATCCCCGATTCTAACGCACAGTGGGAGAGTCAATGGTTCTAACTCTAACTGGGGAGAGGGGTCCCCAGCTCTAACCCAGACTGGGGGCCACTGGTTCTAACCTGGGAAGGGACAGGGCGGTCCCAGTTCTAACCCACCCTGGGATGGGAATTCACAGGTTCTAACTCGGGAGGTCACAGGCTCTGACTCGGGAGATTCCAAGCCCTGCCGAACCCGGAGGCACAAACCTTCCCGTCTGCACATTAATGCAATTACAGCTCCCTGCCAGACCTGTCCCGTGGCTTCTGTGCAGCTGGAATTACTCACTTTAATCCCCAGGCGTTTCTCTGGGATTGCTCCTACCAGCCTCACTTAAACGGATCTTGCCTTAATCCCCTGGAAGTGCCCAAGGCCGGGTTGGACGGGGCCTGGAGCAACCTGGGCTAGTGGAAGGTGTCCCTGGGAGTGGGGCTGGATGGGCTTTAAGGTCTTTCCAACCCAAACCATTCTTCCCCTCCCTCCTCCTCTCGCACTGCCCATCCTAGCGCCGCCATCTTGCCGACTGCCGGAAGTGACGTTGGCGACGCCGGCGCGATGTGATAACGTAGTTCCGGTCCCGGTAGCGGCGGGGGACGCACTCGCCCGGAGGCCGCGATGGGGGGGGGAGACCTGGTGAGGGTCCGGGGGGGAGAGCGGGCTGAGAGGGGACGGGAGGGGCTTACGGGGGATGGGGGGGGGGGTCTGAGAGGGACGGGGGGAACGGGCGGGGCTGAGGGGGGTCGCGGGTTGGGGGTGAGAGCGGTCGGAGGGGATTGAGGGAGAACGGAGGGGGCTGAGGGAAGGGGGAAGGCGCTTAGAGGGGCCGGGGTGGGTTGAGGGGGGCTGAGAGGAGATCGGGGAGAGGCTGAGGAGGTTGGGAGGGGGAGCTGATGGGAGTTGGGGGGGGTTGAGAGGGGCCGGGGGAGGGTGAGGGGGCTCAGAGGGGCTGAGGGGCGGGATGAGGGGCTGGGGGAGGACGAGGGGTGTAAGGGGGATCGGGGGGGGCTGAGAGGAGTCTGAGGGAGAGGGGGGGCTGAGAAGGGTCTGATGGGGGGCTAAGATGGGAGTTGAGAGGGGTCGTGGAGGAACAGAGAGGGGCTCCAAGGCAGCCCTGGCGCTCTCTGGGCTCAGCCTCCCTGCCCATCCCCGTGGGCCCTCGGTGCCAATCCCAACCCCGTCCCCGCGTGTCCCCAGAACTTGAAGAAGAGCTGGCACCCCCAGACCCTGCGCAATGTGGAGAAGGTGTGGAAGGCGGAGCAGAAGCATGAGGCCGAGAGGAGGAAGATCGAGGAGCTGCAGCGGGAGCTGCAGGAGGAGCGGGCGCGCGAGGAGATGCAGCGCTACGCCGAGGACATGGGCACGCTGCGGTCAGGGGGCTGGGGAGCAGGGGAGCAGGGAATTGGGGAGTGGGAGGGGCTGGGAGGGACCTGGGAGCACATCCAGTCCCACCCCACGGGCAGGGACACCTTCCCCTAGCCCAGGTTGCTCCAAGCCCTGTCCAGCCTGGCCTTGGGCGCTCCCAGGGATGGGATGGGGCGGCCACAGCTGCTCTGGGGAGTCCACTCCACCACCTCCCCACCCTCTCAGGGAGGAATTCCTTCCCGATATCCCATCCAAACCTAACTTTGCTTCGCTTTGAATCCCTTCCCCCTTGTCCTGCCACTCCAAGTCCTTGTAAATAATCCCTCTCCATCTTTCCTGAAGCTCCTCCAGGCACTGAAAGGCCACAGTTAAGTCATCCCTAAACCTTCTCCTCTCCAGGCTGAACAATCCCATTTCTCCCAGCCTTTCCTCATAGGAGCTGCTCCCTCCCTCTGATCATCTTGGTGCCTCCTCTGGACTCATTCCAGCAGCTCCATGTCCATTCTGTGCTGAGGAAATAACAATAATAATAATAATAATAAAGCATTTCTATTCACCTTAAACCTTACGTTTTAAGCTTTAAACTCTACCTTCAGAACTGCAAGGAGGAAAATAAATTGGTGGGTTTTTGTTTTTTTTTCCCCAACAGGAAAAGGGAAGAGAAGCTGGAGTGGATGTACCAGGGCCCCGGGGGGATGGTGAACAGGGAGGAATATCTCATGGGGCGCCCTGTGGACAAGTTCATCTTCGAGAAGGCCGAGGACAAGGAGGCAGGGTGTTCCAGTGAGACTGGGCTGCTGCCAGGATCCATCTTTGCCAAGTCTGGGGCCAACTCCGTGCTGGACATGGCCAACAAAATCCGGGAGGACCCTCTGTTCATGATCAGGTGCTGGGAGGGAGCTCCAGGGAGGGGGGTCCTGGCTGGGAGCTGGGCTGTGGGGCTTAGAAACACTGCAGGGACACGTTTATATGGGTGTTTGAATTTATACACGTCGGGAATGCCTTTAAATTCAAAAATTTTGGACGTGTCTGTCAATTTTTATAAGTGCCTTTACATTTTTATGAAGGTATTTACCTTATAAACATTTATCTTAAAAGACATATTTATCTTAAAAACATATTTATCTTAAAAACATATTTATCTTAAAAACATATTTATCTTAAAAACATATTTATCTTAATATTTATCTTAAAAGACATTTTCATGCGTGTCTTTAAATTTAGGGATTTTATAAATGTCTTTCAAGTTTATAAATGTCCGTAGATTTTTTATAAATGCCTTTACAATTTTATAAATATATTTATCTTCTAAACACTGGAAAGACATTTTTATACATCTTTAAATTGATTCGGTTTGTAAATGTCTTTATAAATGCCTTTAACTTTATAAATGCCTTTAACTTTATAAATGCCTTTAACTTTATAAATGCCTTTAACTTTATAAATGCCTTTAACTTTATAAATGCCTTTAACTTTATAAATGCCTTTAACTTTATAAATGCCTTTAACTTTATAAATGCCTTTAACTTTATAAATGCCTTTAACTTTATAAATGCCTTTAACTTTATAAATGCCTTTAACTTTATAAATGCCTTTAACTTTATAAATGCCTTTAAAACTTTGTGTCTTTCTTTAATTTTGTGTCTTTGACTTTGTAAATATCTTTATGTTTTTAAAGAGGTCTTTACCCTATAAACAGTGTAAAGACATTTTCACATTTATTGAAATATATAAATACAAATGTATTAAAAGTAAGCACCAGGCATTTATTGGCATTTTGGGCAGGTTGATGGTAACAAATCTTTGTTTGTCCTGCTTTTTGCACCTTAAATGGAGGAGAAAAGGGCAGATTCATCCTTTATGTGTTCTTAGAGCTTGCACTTGATTGATCTCTCTCATGAAAACGTGATATTTTGTGTTTGAAAACACTGATATTTTTATTTTTCCTGCTTTAGAAAGAGGGAGGAGGAAAAGAAGAGGGAAGTTCTGAACAACCCCGTGAAAATGAAGAAAATCAAAGCTTTGGTAGGTGCCTCTCAGGGTTCCTTTGCACAGAACACACTGGCCCAGGGGGAGGCTCAGAAATCAGAAGTTTTGCTGAGCTCTTTCCTGACCCAAACTCTTTAATTTTGAGAGAGGACCCTGCTGGGTGGCTCCTGGGTTTTGTTCCAGGAGCTTTTCCACAGAGAACTCCTGATTTTCCCTTATGATTCTGAGCCCCCAGGGGTGGGGATGGTGATAATGACTGACAAGGAGAGGGGGTTTTGCTCTGCAGCTGCAGAACAGTTTGGATAAAAAGGAGAAGAAGAAGAAGAAGGAGAAGAAGAAGAAGCACAAGAAGCACCGACGGCGCAGCTCCAGCAGCGACAGCTCCAGCAGTGAGGAGGAGAGAAGCAAAAATAAGTAAGTTTTGAGGTTTTGTGGCAAGAATACCTCGTTTCCTCGTTAAATTATTTGGTTTTCAAGTCCTCTCTTTGAGTCTTTAATTGGCTTAAATGTTCCTGTGTTGTTACTTCATTGGTTTTGCATCGTTAAGGTGCCATAATAATAATTTAATGTTAAAAAAAGTACCATATTCTTGCAGTTCATCTTCACCAAAAGGACTGTTCTGTTTTCTCTGTAGGTCTCAGAAGAGGATGGACAATTCCTCCTGGAAACCTGCTCCTTACAAAGTCCCAGGATATGGTTTGCAGGTATGTGTGTGTCCCAATCCCAGTGCCCTGAGTGAGGGAAAACCAAAGAGTTTTGGGAGTTTGCTGCAAATCTGCTGCACCAAGTGGAAGAGGATTATGAGGGGAACACGATTTAATAAATTTTGGATTCAATTTGCAGCCATCTAAGCCTTGAAATTAAAACTATTCAAATCCTGGTGGGACTTTTGTCTGCTGAGAATTCAAGTTAAGGTTTGTTTAGTTTCTCAGAGTTTTACCCATGGAATCGTGGAATGGTTTGGGTTGGAAGGGACCTTAAAGATCATTTAATTCCAACCCCCTGCCAAGGGCAGGGGCACCTTCCACTATCCCAGGTTGCTCCAAGCCCTGTCCAACCTGGCCTTGGACACTTCCAGGGCTGGGGCAGCCACAGCTTCTCTGGGAAATCCATTCCAACACCTCCCCACCCTCACAGGGAGGAGTTTCTTCCCTCGTCTCTCCCAACACTCAGCTCGGCTGCCTTGTTTAGTTTTCTGAACATCAGGCAGAAATAACATTTTTAGACACATTTTTTTTAGGCGAGGGGTGAACAGGAACCTGGGGAGGGACATAAATAAACCCCAACCACACGTACACCCCTCCCTGAGGTCTCCTCTGGGGCCTTCCACTGTTCTCCTCCAAGATCCTTCTGAATTGCAGGTGAGAGACTCAGAGCAGAGCCACAGGTCCCGGAGCTCCCCAGGGCCTGGCCAGGACAGGGCTCCCCACAGGCCCCGGGATCGCTCCCGCAGCTCCTCCCGCTCCCCCCAGAGACATTCCAGCAGGAGGAACTCGGAGCAATCCGGCTCCAGGGGCTCGGGATCTCCTTCCAAACACAGCAAACAGTGAGTGTGGGTGACCTGGGTCGGGGGGGAAATTCCCTGGGATCAGAATCCCTCCTGTTCCATCTCCTGCCACCTTTGTGTCCTGACTTTATTGCTCAGTGCTGGGTGGAAAGGTGGGAAGGGCAGGAGCTGCCCAGGAGCACCCAGGGAGCTGCTGGAGGGGACAATCCCACTCTTCATTTGGGACACCCTCTCTAATCACACCCTTTGGGTACTGCTTGTGACTCTGCTTTATTTGGGCTACCAGTTCTCTTCAGACTCATAATTGATAATTAGAATTCATAATTTATAAATTAGAATAGATACAACAGAAAAGATGTAGAATTATCTTTTTTTAAATGCATATAAAATCATGTAGCAGGTTTGCTGATGAAATAATTAGGACTGAGTAAAAAAGTATATCAAGATTCATTAGAATTCGTTTGCAGGGTGGACAGGTAACAGCCCTGCAGCTGTGGGGGATGTCTTGGCTTCAGAATGTGCTAATAAAGCCAGGGAACGTTCAGAAATGTGATGATCTGTGCTAACAAGGGCGTTTTTTGGGTTGCAGGCACAGCAGTCGGGAGGAGAAGGGGAGAGCCAGGAGCCCTTCCCCCAAAAAGAGCTACCGGCGCCAGCACCCCCCGGGTTACACCAGGTGAGGGAGGCTGAGAACCAGCTGGGTGCAGCCTGTGAACCAGGTTTGAACCGCAGCAGAGCAGATCAGGTGTCCAGAAAGTCAGACACAGAGTCCTCGAGGGCTCAGCGGGTGCTCCTGGGCTTGGCTGTTACGTGACACCTTGGACACCTTCCCAAAAACCCATCCGGGTGGTCGCCGGTTCCTCCTGCCAGGCAGGGAGGAATGTGGGGTGTCTTTGTCCCGTGGGCTGTTAATTGGGAGGTTCTGTTTCACTGCCATCAGGCAAAAAGGACCTCGGCAGCATCATCTTACAGGTCAGTTAAACACAGGGAGGCTGAAAAGGGGGAGGAAAGAGGCTCTTGCTGGGCCGTGGTGAAGCTGAATATTTAGATGTATGAAGCTGAATATTTAAAAGCTTTGTTGGTTGGCCACCAGAGAGAAAACCATGCTAAATACCCCTAATTTGGGGCATTGTAAGTCATCTTTGGTGGTTGGACTTGATGACCTTAAAGGTCTTTTCCAGCCTTAACAATCCCATGGTCTTAAGGAATGGAAAACGAGGGGAACGGGGCCCGGTGTGCTGTTGGTTGGCAGCAGTGGTGGTTTCTACCCAAACAGAAAACTCTCTCCAGAGGAACTGGAGCGTAAACGGCAGGAAATGATGGAAAATGCCAAGTGGAGGGAAGAGGAGAGAGCAAACAACCTCAGGAAACACAGGAAGGAGGAGGAGCTGGAGCGGGAGCTGGAGAAACTCGATGCCAGGGATGGAAAGTTCTTCCAGTGAGTCTTTTCCCTCCTTCTCATTCGGGGGAAATCCAGGCCACAGCTTCTGAGTGAGGGCCTCAAGCTTTGGGATGTTGCAGATCATGGTGTAGGATCCATCTCCACTGTGTTTTACGGTAGAACTGGTGACATCTGCTGTTCCCAAATTCTCCTCTTAGCCCAAAAGGTGCTTATTTCTGGGATGGCCTTGACAGTCAGACACAGGAAACAGCAACCAGCTGTGTTTTGCCAACCTGTAGAAATAAAAAACCACCCATCTCCAGGTGGTGTTTCACATGCAGATATTTAGAAATTTTCTGGTTTTAAGTGCTTGAAACACTCTTAGGCCTGCAAGTGCCTAAACACACTTAGTGGTAACTTAGCCCTTGTAGCCATGGCAGGCAAAAGGATTTGGAGTGACACCTTCCAGAGGGTGCAAGAAAGATCCCGTGGCAGTTTTATTCTGCAGGCTCTAGAGATTAATCAGAGGAGAACATGTTCTTAAGTGCAGACCACAGAACCACGAGATGGTTTGGGTTGGGTTGGGAGGGACCTTAAAGCCCATCCAGTGCCACTGGCAGGGACACCTTCCACTAGCCCAGGTTGCTCCAACCTGGCCTTGGACACTTCCAGGGATCCAGGGGCAGCCACAGCTTCTCTGGGAATTCCATTCCAGCCCCTCACCACCCTCAGAGGGAGGAATTTTTCCCCAGTATCCAATCTCTAATCTAAACCTCCTCTCTTCCAGTTTAAAAAGTCTGATTTCTTTCTCTGTTCCAATTCCCTGCAGCCGTTTGAAGCTGGAGAGTGCCTCCACCTCCACCCTGGAGGAGCGTGTGAAGAGGAACATCCACTCCCTGCAGAGAACTCCTGCTGCCTTGGAAAAGAACTTTATGCAGAGATGAGGCTTGTTCTCCCTCTGCTCCTGTGCAGCAGTTAAATGGACTCTTGTTCCCAGAGGTGAGAGCCCTCCAGCACAGCCTCACTGCTCTCTCCAGGAACACTTCCCAACTCCCAGAGGTGCTGGATCTCTGTGCTGAGCCCAGGGCGTGCTCAGGACTGGGGGCACTGGGAATACTTTTGTAGTGGGTGGGACCTTGGCTGGGGAACTCGTGAGCCTCTGTGGTCCATTTTTAGCTTTTCCTTCCCTCTCCCCACCTTGGCTGGTGTCACTTTTGTATATTGTTACCAAATTTTGCCAGGTGGTCACTGCTTCCTACTACCGAGCTCTTTATAGGCCAGAGCTAAACAGCTATTTTTATTAATCCTTAAAAGTCAGAGCAGAACCAATTGACATGTGAGTTAATTTCGTGGAATTTGATAAAACCACACGAGCCCTGTCCATCCTGTCACCATTTCAGGTGTGCAGGGTGTGATGTTAGGCCGGTCTCAGAGTATCTGTGGCCATTATTTGGTTACTCACAGATTTTACTGATATTTGACCCAAAAGAAGCTGCTTCCAGGGGAAGGGAAATGAGCAGAGCGTAGCTGGGTACAGCAGACATTTCTCTGGGATTTTGTACTGTAAGTAATGTGTATATGTACAGCGGTGTAGATTTATTTTGTCTTTTTAATTAAGAAACTCCACTGTCGTTTGTTAAAGCTTCTTTGTGGCTCTCGGGTGGGGCGGGAGGGGCGGGGGGGTGAATTCGCTGTGGGGGGAAGGTTTGGTGAAGGTGTAGGAGGCTGTGGGAGCCCCTTCTCGGGTGTATCCATCCCTGAGGACCGTCCCGGTGCCGGAGGGGTCGCGGGTGGGCCCCACGAGGGGTCTGTCCCGGGGGGTCCCAGGGCGGCCCCGGCCGCGCTCTGGCCCTTTAAACGGCGGCGCGTGACGTGGGAAACAGCCCATTCATAATTCCAGCCGCCTCGCCGCTGATTGGCCCGCTGGCAGCGGGGGCGTGGCCTGGGCGGGCGCCTCACACCGGCTGGGCGAGACCATCTCCGCGAAGAGGAGGAGGGAAGGATGCTTTTCCCCCCCCCAGCTCCGTCCCTTTCCCTCCGTTGTCGCTCTCCGTTATCCCGCGTCTCAGCCCAACGCGTGCCGCGGTTCTCCGCGTTCCACCCGCGGGCCGATCCGCAGCCACCTCGCCGCCATTACCCGCGGCTTTGTCCCCCCTCCCGCCCGCGGGGGCGGCCATGGCACCTCCCGCCGCCCGCCCCCTCCGCGCGCCGCCATCTTGGCGCCTCCTCAGCGCGGGGCCGGAGCGGGCTCTGCCGCCGCGGCGGAGCGAACCAACCGCGGGGGCGGGCGGGGGGGGGGAGGGAGGACACACAAGGACCGCACCACCGCGGCAGCGGGGGGGGAGGGCGGGGGGACGGCGCAGGGGGAGCTCAGCGGGCCGGGGCTGCCGCGGCCGGGCGGTACCACTGCGGGCCGGGGCGCGGGGGGGGTGTGCGCCGGGCCGGGCGGAACCATGCGGAGGCGCTGGTAGGGGGGCGCGGGGAGGGGGTCGGTCGGGTCCGCCATGGCCGCGAACTGCGCGGGGGCCGCGGGGACGGCGGGGGGCGGCGGGGCCGCGCTGGGCTCGGCCCTCAGCGCCAGCAAGACCAAGACCAAGAAGAAGCACTTCGTGTGCCAGAAGGTGAAGCTGTTCCGGGCCTCGGAGCCGCTGCTCAGCGTCCTCATGTGGGGGGCGAACCACACGGTGAGAGCGGGCGGCGCGGGCACCCCCCCCCTCCACACACAGACACTCCCCTCATTCCCCCCTCAGAGCCGGGAACGGCCCGGCACTGACCCCCGGGAACGGGGCCTCGCCCCCTCACACCCGGCCTTGCCCCTTATCCCCTTCGTCCCCCCCATCTCCCCGATCCCCCTTGTCCCCCTCACACCCGGCCCTGCCCCTCAGCAGGTGCCCAAGCCCCCCCAGCTCAGACCCTTCCCCTCTCCCCCTCAGCCTGGGCCTTTTCCCACCCCTCCCTCCCTCCCACAGCAGCTTTTGCCCCCCACACCCTCTCTCCCCCTAAATCGCAGCCTTTCCCCCCCTTTCCATGCCATCCCTGATCCAGCCCCTCCCTGGGGTCTGTTCCCGGTGGTGCCCTTTCTCCTGGGGCTCCTTGCCCGGAGCATCCCCGTCCCCAGGCACTTTGGGGTCAGGGGTCCCTCCCAGACACGTCCCTTTGCCCCCACACACCCACCCCTGGCACCTTTCCCAGCACCTCTTCCCTGGCCCCTTTTCCCAGGGCTGGGGAGGGGGAGCGATGCTGTTTCGGGTGCTGTTCCCCTGTCCCACCCCCCTCTGTGGCACTGGGGGGACCCTGAGGACAATAATTTGTCACCCACAGCCCTGTCCCCTGTCCCAGCCCCTGCCTTCCCACCCTGTGGCTGTCACAGTGAGGGACCCCCTCGTGTCACAGCCCGGAGGGGACACCCCTGCTCCTCACTTGGGTAATTATGTGTGTTATCTCCATCCCCAAAAAAGGGCCTTTTGGCTCCATCTGTCCAGCCTTGTGTCCTTTTGATTCCAGGCTTCAGCTTCCAGGACTCAGGCCGTGCCTGTGCTCTTGGCCTCCGTTCCTGTGGGAGCTGGTTTCAGGAGGGAGGTGGGAGAGGGTCCCTTGGGAATGTCTGTGCTGGCTCAGCTCTAATCCACCTCCTTTGGCAATTCCTAAGACCATCTTTATGTTTTCTCTGGAATATTCTGTGATGTCAGGCACAAATTCGTGCTGGAGAGGAGGATTGATTCCTGGATGTGGGTGCTGGATGCTGTTCTAGGTGGTCAGAGAATCCAGAAGCCTCATCCCTTCCTGAATTAATCCACTTTTAGGGCTCAGACACACCTATTTCTCCAGTGGATTAGTGGATGTTTCCTAGAGAGTGAAAGGGATTTGGGCTTAATTTTTTTTTTTTTCAGAAACAAATAACACACCAAAAAAAGATCAGACTTGCATTCCTGGCTTGCCTGGCTGGAGTGAAAGCTTCCAAATGTAGTTCAGCACGGAGTCAAAGGATGTTCCAAGTGCTCAAAGCCTTGCCCAGGAAGCAGGATAATGAGTTTAATCAGGCTTTGATCTGTGGTGCCATTAGAAGCCCTGAAGAAATGGAAATTGGTGGGATTCTTTGGAGTTCCATCCCTGGCCTCTTAGGGACAGTTGTTGCTCTGTGGAAATTAGCCTTTTTTGAGGGGGGGGGGTTGTGTTTTGGGTGGGTTTTTTTGTTGTAGCTGTCTGGGTAGTCAGAGCCTGGCAGGGATTTGAGGCCCTGGATCAGGACAGTGGAACTTTGGGAGCACTTGGCTGTGAAATATTTGGGCAAAGGGAGGAACCAAGGCGACACTAAGCTGGTAATGAGATTATATGGGATGTGTATTAGGAAGAAATTGCTGCCAGAAGGAGCCACGGTATCCTGAGGGGCTGGGAAGGGGGTGAGAAAAGTTCAGCTGTGACCTCCTCACCCTTGGATAGGCATCCAGGATTTCCCAGTAAATCCCTCCACCTCTCTGCCACGGTTCTCTGGGCTTGGGTGAGTCTTTGAGTGCCCAAAAAGGGCTGCTGTGACAGAGCTCTGAGCTGAGGTGGCTCCACTGACTCACCACGAGCAGCTGCTCATCCTGGGCTGTGTCTGGGAGATGATCCTGGTGCCCTGGTTATGTGGGAATTGGAACTCAGATGGGTTTGGACCGCGTGGAAATGATTTCAGGGATGCCTTTAAACTTTGTTAGGAGTCTTCTGGGGGGTTGTTTGACGTTTGGCTCCTGGAGCAGAGCCGGACAAGGAGGGGTGGGTGAGTCTCTTGGCTGTGTCCCGGGAGTTCTGCCTTGGGATCCTTGGAGTGGGAGGAGGAGAAAACAGCTCTCAGCACAACCCCGGGGCTGTGCCAGCAAAAGTCTGTCAAAATGACTTGCCTCTGAGATGAACTTTTTCACAGACAAATCAAACAAACAACCATTTTGTGCAATCCACTGGAGAAATTCCCGTGGGTCCATTATCCGAGTCTGGCAACGGCTCGGCCTTGCCTTTAAACAGGCTCGTGAGCAGCTGGTGTGAGCACAGGCAGGGGATGGGTCTGGAGAGGATCAGGAGCACCCCAAGAACAGCAACTGGTCTCTGGGACAGCAGTTTGGAGTGTTGGAATGAGGAGCTGGGTCTTGGCTGTCCTGGTGCTCCCCAGCCAGTGTTTGGATCGGGATCAGGGTGGGGCCGTGGCCCGTGTTAGTGGGGCCAAACGTGGGTGGTATTAGTCAAACAAGTACATTTTGGGCTAGAAAAATTCAGGGAGGGGAGGGGAGAGAGGGAAGTGGAGCCACAGAGGCTCACCCTTGACTTCTGAGTTTTCTGTAGCACACTAAACCCAGCAGACGTGGAGATGGTTCCCTTGCTGTCGTCATGGCACTGGGAGAGGAGCTGCAGCTCCCCTGGGTTGGATGTGTGTGTGCTGCTCCATCCGTGCCCTGGATGGGTCTGTGTGCACGGGATGGGAGGGCTGGGATGGTTCTGGAAGGGAGCAGCCATCTCCCACCCAGCAGGGTGAACCCAGTGTTGGGTGGTGCTCTGGAAACCATGGAAACGCTTGTGAGGTGCTGGTTATGGGAGGCACTGGGATCCCAGGGAGTTTGGGGAGTGGCTCCGGGATCTGTTGGATAAATGAACAGTCGAGTTGGCCGGGCTGTGATGATGCTCCTCAAGGTGCCAGTTCAGCTGGAAAGGCTCCCTGTGGCTCTGGATGCTGGCAGGGACAGGGGGTGGCATAAACATCCCATTTTTGTGGAAAGGGGGAGATCTGTTGGCCGTGTGGACCTTGCCTGAGGCAGCCTCCTGTGCTCCAGAGGCTCCAGATTCCTGGCTGGAGCAGCAGCCCATCTCCCAGGACCTTTAGGAGTGGTGCCAGAGCACAGCTCGTTAGTATTCCAGGGAAACAGCAGAACTGGGATTTGCAGCTCGCTCCTCCCTGCTCCGCGGCGTTGGGCTTGGTGTTGCCATGTTAATTGTAGCCAGAGCAGCATCTGCCACATATCAAATGCTCAAATCCCATAAATTGGTCCTGGCACAGTGGGAACAGCCTGGATCTGTCCTTCCCAGCCCCACTGTCTGCCCTGGCTCTAATTGACCTCTGGAGAGAGCAGCATATGGCCATGACAGCCCTGGTAATGACCGAGGCCGTGGCTCTGAATGTGATCCCAGTTAAATCAGGATTCCAGGAGCCCTTTTCCTTGCTGGCCACGGAGGGAAAAGGAAGGTTTTCCTGGGTAGTTCAGCCAGGAAAATGGGGCTCGTTTCCCTGCTCTGCCACTGGCTGGTGTGGCCATGGGTGGGTCACTGAACCTTCCCATTCCTCAGGTTTTTTTAGGCCCAAGGGAAGCAATGGCTCTGCCCCCCTGGACTGGGAGATGGTTCCCATGGTCCTGGATGGGTGACAGGAGGGTGGCACTGACTCCTCTGCCTGTGACACAGCCAGGGCCCCTTTCCACAGGCTTCCAAGCACTTTCTTTGGGAAGGGGTGGGTTTGCTGTCACCAGGGGCTGGATTTTTTTTGCCCTCTCTTAGAGCATTCCCGTGTCCCCAGAGCACTGGCAGGAATTATTGACTACAAGATTCATGCTTTCCCTAGCGTTGCAGGGGGGGTTGTTAGCATGGATACTGATTAATCATGCTCTAATTCATGGAAAACAGGCTTTTTTCCCTCAAACCATCACCCAGTTCCTTTACTGTGTTAAGCAGCAGCAAAGTTCTGCTGCAGATGTGGGTTTGTCTCCGTGCTGAAGTGATTTTTGCCATGTGTCTTTTACCTCCTTCCCCAGAGGGATAATAAAGTTTAACTAATGCTCACAAAGTACTTGGAGATGCTTTTGAAAGGCTTGGAGGGGGGAACAAAGTATCTTTATTTTCCCCAGCAAATTCCTGCCCTAAAGAATCCTGGAGAGTAGGCTCTGCACACTCCATCAGCTGGATCTTGTTAGTAAACAAATTGCATTTTCCCATCAATTTACTAATGGTAATTGCCACTTTGAGGCTACAGTCAGGTTTTGAAACAAAATTACGCCTGGCCCGTTCGTCCCAACAGCTGTCCCTGAATGACATGGAATATTGATGTGCCTCTCGTTGGAAAAGGGGGTTGGCTTCTGGTGGCAAACACAAATTGTCAACCCTGAACTCCTGACTGGTGTGGCTCAGGAATTCCAGTGACCAGGAAATAAAAGCTGAAGAGAGAGAGAGAGAGAGGGAGGAGGTGTTTGAGGAGGTGTTTGAGAGACCAGGGGTGGCTTAGGCACAGCTGAATTGTGCTGGTTGAGGGTGAAGGGAGTTGGGGGGAGCTGGAGGAGCTGCAGGGCTGAGCTTGCTGCTCTCGGGCTGCTGAAGAGGAGGGTGGGATGAAGGTTTCCCCTCCTTGATGGCATCTGCCTGCCTTTCCCTGGGATTATGTCCCTTTGATCTGCACCTTTCCTTGCTGGAGTGACTCTGGGCACACGAGGCTGCCTGAATTCCTTGGGAATTGCTCCTTTGTTCTCAGGATCTGGTGGGACCAGCGGAGAAATGGGAAAGCATCCCTGTCTTAGTGCTCCATGGTGGCAGTTGGTCTGGCTAAAATGGGTCTTGGTTTTAAATCCTGAGAGCCCCCGAGCCCGGGGTGTGTCTGAGCCCTTTGTGAGGCTCTGGGAATGTGCCATTCCCGCTGGGAAAGCTGACCTGGGAGGGGCAGGGCTGGGGCCTCAGGTCTTTCTGCAAAGTGCAGGTGGCAAAATGCACTTGTAATGGTGCTTTCAGCCTGGGCTGGTCCCTCTCAGGGGTCTGTGCTTCTAGAAATGGCAAACTCGGGGCATGACAGGACTGGGCAAAACCAGGCACTCGTTTTTCAGGCGGATCCAAGGGCAGATCAGGGCTAAAACTCTGGAATCCTCACAGAAACCCAGCGTTGTGCTGGGTGTGGGGGCAGATCCCTGGGCTGAAGAGCTTTGTGCTCCAAACTGCCCGTTCTTTTTGCACTTTGGGGACCTCTGAAGCCTTTGTAGGGGCGTGGGAACCCCCCGGGCACAGCTGTGCCTGCAGAGGTGACACTCCAAACAGCCCGGGGGGGTGATGTGATCCCTGCACCTGCCTCCTCCACAACCAAGAACCGAGACCTCACTGCCCACCCTGTACCCGCCCCAAACATCCCGGTGCAGCCAAACTTCCTCCAGCCAGGAGACTTGTCTCTTTTTTTGGGAACGGACTTCCCAGGAGCCGAGGTTGCCCGGAGCCCCTCCCTGCTGTGCTCCTTGCCGTGACCTTGCCTCCTGTAGCATAAATACCCCGAGCCACACACTCTGCTATATATAATCTGCTCTCCACGCCCCTCCCCGGGGAGAAGGCGAGAGAGCAAACATGTGCCAGGCGTTAGTCACGTTGCTCCCGGAGGCTGCTCTCAGATTCCACCGGGATAAGCCCGAGCAGAGGGATCCCTCCGGAGAGGTGATGGGTGCTGGCCCTCCTTTAGGCTCCTCGCGGTTCACTCTGCTGCTGGATAATCCTTAGGGAGGGGAACTGGATGCTGAGGGTTGTGCTGTGGGAAAGGAGGGTTTGGGATATCCCCGTTCCGAGGGGGTGTGTGGGGGGGCTTCTCATTCCTCTCCCTTTGGGAAGTGTCAAGCATGGGTGTTACTGTGGCAGCACACAGTGTTTAAAAAACAAACAAATTAAAAAAAAAAAAAAACCTAACACGACAGCAAAAATAAACTAAACAAACCCATGTTTGCTTCCAGGTTGGTGTCAGGAGCAAAGGGCCAGTGACCACCGGGTGGGCAGTGCTGGCACCAGAAATGGCCAGTCCAGCTCTTCATCCAGGTTTCGGTGCCCAGCACAAACCCTGTCCTTCTCCCTGTCTGCTCTGGAGCCGAAATTCCGAAGCCCCCAGAAATCCCTACGCAGCTGGAAGGGAGGAAAAGCTTCTGCGGTTGGTGGGGGGGGGGAATTTTTGTGGCTGTCGTATCCCGGGAGGAGCGGGAGCACCTCTGAAGGGAAACAAGGTATCCCTGTGCACCATTTCTGCCAGTCAGCAGCGCGGCAACAGGTGCCAGGCTCGCTTTGAGGTTTGTGCCGTGGCAGAAACCAGGGCACCCGGAGCCGCCGGGAAGCGTTTGTGTCGGAATCTCTGCCGGGGAGGAGACAGTCGCTGTTCCCTCTCAGCCGTCAGCACCCTTCCTCCGCTCGGGAAGGAGCTGATAACGGCTTGTTTGTGCCTTCCCCAGCCGGGAAGAGGGCTGGGAGCAGGCGTGTGGCAGGAGCTGCTCCCGTCGGGCTTCCCCTTCTGGGAGACAGCACTAATTAGTGGCTGGAGGCAGCGCCTCTGCCTTGGTACAGAATGAGTTGTTTTCTCCTCACCCCGAGGGGAAGTCGCTGCGTGGGACTGGGATGCAGCTCCCTGCAGGGACTGGGAGCTGGGAGATCCCTTCCTCACCTGGAGGAACCTCCCGTTCCTCGCCTCTGGCTCCGGGAGCAGCTCAGTGCAGGACTGAGCCTTGGCATTGCCCTCCCTGCTCCGGGGGGATTGCTGATGCTGGGAGGGGGTGACATTGCTTATTCATTCCCCTGTGCAGTGTTTTCCATACATCCCAGAGCGTTTTATGGGAGTGCTTAGTGCTGCCCTAAGGAAAAGCAGGGCAGGGCTGTGCAGAGCCCCTTTTCTGCTCCCAACGGAGCCATGGCCGGTTTGCTTCCCGCTGATATCTGGTGTGTGGGATGGCTGGCTCTGAAAATAGCCATCTTCTTTTTGTGGATGTGTCTTTCTCTCCAGTCTGACGTGTGTTAAATCTGGTCTGGTTATTCGTGATGGGGGAGAAAAGGGGGTGATAAACAGGGACCTCATGGAAATGGCTCACGGCACGTCTCCGGATCCCGTGGTCCTCGCGGGGTCGGGCAGGGATGTGGCAGCAGTTTGGGCAGTGCTGTGTGTCCTGTTGCACGGGGAATCCCAGAGCTGGAGTCCCTTCCCTCTCAGCCTGATGACTTGGCCCCTGTTCCCAGACAGCAGGGAAGTTTTCCAGCAGCTTTCCAAGCGGGCTGGAAGTCACTTGACCTGCGGAAGATTTTGGTGTTGGGAACAGACCCCAGGCCTGACTCGTAGCCAAACCCTGCTGTTGCCAGTGTTGTCTGCCTCTCTCTCCAGCATTACCTGCTTGGCACAGTAGTTATGGGAACGGAGTTGGAATGAAGTCGCTTCCTAAATCCAGGCTGTTTATAGCAGCTCAGTGAGATGGGAGTGCTGTGGAGTCCCTGGAGTGGATGACACCAGGGCCCTCAGAAACACGGTGCCTCTTGACCTGCTCTTGATTCTGGCACAGCCTTGTCAGTGCACGGGCTTGTGTGGGGCAGGGCAGCCAGACACAGCCCAGAGGTGGATTTCTGTTGTTCTTTAATTATTATTATTAGTGCTGTCACTGCTGGGTGCTGCAGCACAAGCCTGTCTGTACAATAGTAGCTGAACGTTCATTCTGCTTCCCTGTGTTCCTGTGGCTGCCACACATGACTAAGGAGCAAAAACAATCTAGTGGAGTGACTCATCCCTCCAGAGAAGGTGGGATAAGAGCAACAGGAGACAGCAAGCATGGAAACAGCATCCGTGGGGAGCTGTGCTGGGCTGCACCAAAGCTCCCAGAGTCCATCCACAGCCAAGACTTGGGTCATCAGTGATCTGTAACAGGGAGAACTAGTTAAGAAACTGGCTGATGCAACATTTCCTAAATAAAGGCAAAGGGGGCTTAGTGAAAACATAAAATCTGCTGTTTCTCAGTCTGTAGGTTTGTCTGGGTTCTCAGCTGTGTCTTGGATGGGCAGTGGAAGGTGAAAGGATGGAAGGAGGTGAGGACTCGGCACGTGATGGAATGAGAGGGCGCTGTGGCTTTTAACCACAGTTGCTCCAGTCTGATGGGTTCCAGTGCTCCCAAACCAGGCTCTGGGGTGTTTGGCATCCCTGTAAGTCCACTGGCAGTCCCTGCAGGGCAGTGGAACAGAGGTTTGAGTCTCCTTTTCCCTTCTCTTTCAGATCAACGAGCTCAGCAATGTCCCCGTCCCTGTCATGTTAATGCCCGATGACTTTAAAGCCTACAGTAAGATTAAGGTGGACAATCATCTATTCAACAAGTAAGTGGGTGCTTCCCAACCTCTTGGTCCCTAATGAGAGCTCTTTGCTTTGGGGCAGCTGGGGTGGTGAAGGCCTTCTGGGGGTTGTTCCCAGCCAAAATTCCAGAAGGATCTGGCATGGCTGGACACAAGCCCTGAGCCTGTGGCCTCTTCAGACCCCTCACCAGGACGTGGCAGGGGTCAGCCTGTCACTGAGATGCTCTTTTGTGGCTTGGTTTCTATCCTTTGAGGGATAAGACTGTTGACAGCCCTCAGGCTGTGCTGTGCCCCTGGGCCCATGGGCTGTCTGTGGAGTTACTCCCATCTCCTTTTCCCAGAAGATCAGTTTTTGGAAGCCTTTCTGGAGCCCTGGTGGTGGCTGGTGCTCAGAGCCGTGTTCCCCACCCTTGCTCCGTGTGAGTGCAGGGCTGCAGCACTCCCTGATTAATCCTTTGTTTTCACTGAGTTTCCCAGGGATCAGCTTTGGAGAGTGGGAGTGTGATTGGAAAGTTTGTCTTCCCTGGCACGTACAACGTGCAGGATCTGCTCTTCCCTCTTCTCCTGCATAGATTTTAGTTTCCCACGTTTTGGTGCAGAGGATTCTCACCGACAGTGAGCTGCCAAAATATCTCCCACCGTGTCCAAGCAGGACCATCCTCTCTGGGCAGGATCAGGGCAGGGCAGGGAGCAGATGCAGCTCTCAGGGACAGGGAATGCTGTGTGTTCCTGCTGTCCTGTGCTCGGGGGCAGCCTGGCAGCAAAGCTGAGTCTGGAACATGCCAGGCTGGAGCTGATTCCCCCCCCTCTCCCCCGTGCTCCGGGTTTGTGGCGCGTTGGCCTTTCCTTTGACACACGAGTGATCTGATGGGATCTGAAATCAGAGCCCACCCCCCCCCTTCTCCTGCAGCTCTTCATCCTCCCCAGTAACAGAGCGTGCAGGGGGCAGCTGTGGGACTGCACAGCACGAGGAAACAAAGGAGGGGCAGAGAGAGAAATGATCCTGAGCTTGTGACAGAGGAGATTGTTCTGCAGGACAGGCATCCTCGCCCAGGCAGCCTGTCAGTCAGGATCCTGCAACCATCCCCGTGGAGAGATGGCTTTTGCAGGCATCCAAACATCCCTAGTGAGGGGAAATACCTGCAGAGTGGGACCCTTGGAGGTGGGAGGGGGTGGGATATCCCTGGGGGGTTGGCAGAGAAGCGGGAGAAAAATCGAGTTTGATTTCATCAAGCTGATGGTTTGGTTGTTACACACAAATCTCTTTTCTGCCCCAGGGAGAACTTGCCAAGTCGCTTTAAATTCAAGGAGTATTGTCCACTGGTGTTCCGGAACCTCCGGGAGAGATTTGGGATCGATGATCAGGACTACCAGGTACCAGCTCTTCCCTCCCTGCCCTCCTGACACCCTTCCCTAGGACAGAATAACCAAACTGCTGGAGAAACCAGGGTACAAACATTGTTATCATCAGCTTTTCTGGGTTTGTTATCGTGGTTTGAGTGGTTTTACCATAACCCAGCAGTGCAGGAGAGCTTACTGTGCCAAGCACTGGGCAAGAGGAGAAGGAGAAGATGGTCCCTGCTCTGGGGAGTTTGAACCTAGGCGTGAAATAGGAGCCACAGTGGAAAGGCAGGAGCTGGAGGATAACAAAGATCCAGTGAGGAACATCTGCAAGGAAAATGAGTCTGGTGTTGCTTTACAGATTCAGGTGAATCTGTAAAACAACACACAAGTGTGTGTGTTGTTGAGTTGGGTGTATCAGGGTGTCTTCTGCTCTGGGACACGTCCCCTAAGGCCTTGGAGGGGACAGACTTTTTGGGGGCTTAAATCCAGGGGGAGGGAGAGAGAGAGAGAGAGAGAGAGAGAGAGAGAGAGAGAGATGTCACAGCTGCTGCTGCTGCAGCAGGGCCACCCTTCCACCCAGAGCAGGAGATGAGCAGGAGGCTGCCTGGGGATCTCAGGAACGAGGGGACAGCCCGTGCAGGGGGAGGGAGGCTTTGATGGCAGCGTGGCCTTTGGCAGGCCGGGAATCCAAGCGGTGTCCTCGGCTCCCGCTGCCGCTGATGGATCGGGCACGGCGCCAGGCCCGGGGCACCCGCTGGAATATCCCCGGGATCCGCCAGCCAGGGAGGCACGTGGGGGACTGCTCTGAGCCTCCTGCTCTTCACTGCACTGCCTGCTGGGGAGAGGAGATGGGAGCAGGGCTGTTCCTGCTGATCCCACCAAACTCCTTCCCTCTGGTCCCGTGTGTGTGCCCCCGTCACACCCGTCTCTGTCACACCCTCCCCGAGTGTGCCCAATGCTCTTGTTGCTTCTCAGTGCCTGCTTCATGGTTCACACTTCCCCTGCTGTCCTGAAGGATTGTTCCTCCCACCTCTGGGGGTAGTTTGGCTTCTTAAAAAGAAAATATTAATCGACCTAAATTCAAGGTGGGTAAAATGTGATGGCTTGAGTGGGAATGGAGCCAGAACACTAAATATTAAACACCCCAAGCGTGGAAGAGGTGGGAGGGACAGGAAGGGAACCGAAGGGCCCTGAGTTTGGTAAAGCTCTGTGTGGTCACAATTTCTGCTTCCCAGCTCCAGAAGAAAAGCTCTGTGGTTTTGAGGTGAGGGCCTGATTAAACTGTGCAGCACAGGCTCCCTTGCAAATGTCAGCAAGAAACAAGGGGATTTTTCCCTCTGCCTTTATTTTCCTGACGCTTTCTAAAGCCGTTGGCAGCGGTGGAGTTTTTTCCCCCCCTGCTTCATTAAAGTTTTAGAAGCTTTAAATGCTTCATTCTGAAAGGAAACCTCTCGGCTCACTTGCAGCGTGACACGGTAAATCCCTTTTTCACAGCAGGCTCTGTCTGTGCTTGCAGCTGAGCAGGCTCCCTCTGCTGCCAGCTCTCCAGAGCTCAGGGGAGAGGAGAGAGCAGTGTGACTGTCACCTAAAAAAATAATCCATCCTGAAACACGTTGTCCGGCCCTGAGGTGCTGGATCTACATCTGGCTAAATTATCCAGGTGTTTGCACTGCTGTGCTTCAGAGCACTCTCTCCTTGGACCTGTGGCAGGGAAATGCTGGTGGGAGGCTGTTGGTTGATAAAATGGCTCCTGAGCAAACGCTGGTGACTGGGCAGGGTGGAGATGGAAGGTGGAGCTTGGAAGTGATGGAGGGGACCAGCAGGAGACAGGTGACCTGCTGGGCTTGGCAGGTGTGAAGAGCAGTGGCTCCGACTGAGGGATGAGGCTCCCACTGCCTGGGGAGAGGCAGCAGAGCAAAGAGCTCGTGTCGTGGCTCGGGGAGCGTGGCAGATCCTTGCTGTGCAGTTTTCCTGGGATTTTCCAGTCGTGCTGCAAGTCTGAAGGGGAGCTGCAATGTCTCGTTGCTAAGGGTGGAGACAGGGATATAAAGACAGATGCTGCTGGTTGTCGGAAGAACAACCAGGCTATTTATACTCCCATCTTTTACGTCCCATGGCAAGAATAGCAGGGGCTGAGGGTGGCTTTTGGCTGCAGGATGGCCTGCAAAGAATTCCCACTTTGGCCAGCTTAAGCTGCTTTGCCATAGGAAAGGCAACAGGCCATTTCAGTCGTTTTGTTCTGGCTTTCCTTAAACCCCAGAGATACCCTGACTGTTGTTCCATTTCCACGAGGACATGCCAAGAGCTCTGTGTATTCTGTGTCTTTACTAAAAAAAGTGCCCTCAAAAACACCTGCCAGGTGTTGGAGTAAAACATGTCAGCAGGTAGAAGGCCCAGATGGAAGCCCTAAAACCGTCCAGGTTTTTAAAAAGCGTGCCCAGCACACGGTTACGGGGCCGGAACACACCCGGCGCGTCTGTTCCAGGAGTTGGCCCTGCTCACCCGTGTCCCACCTGGCTTCCCAAGGCTGCCCTTCCTTCCCCAGGGAGGTGGCAGAGCCCCTGCCAGTCCCTGCCCCTGTGCTTGCCCCCCCAGAACTCGGTGACCCGCAGTGCCCCCGTGAACAGCGACAGCCAGGGCCGCTGCGGCGCCCGCTTCCTCACCACCTACGACAGGAGGTTTGTCATCAAGGCCGTGTCCAGCGAGGACGTGGCAGAGATGCACAACATCCTCAAGAAGTACCACCAGGTACGGTGAGTCTGGAACCCTGGGAGATGGGCTGCAAACACCCCGGGATCTGCCGGGGAGCCGGAGCTCGGGTTCGCAGCTGGCGGAGCTCCCGCAGAGGTTTTGTGGGAGAAAATGGAGTTCCTTGGGACCTGAGAGCCAGATGTGGCCCAGCTGCCTGTTTCCTCGTGCTGCTGAGCCCCTTCACAGCTCACCCAGCTCCTGACATCAATGAATTATGGATTGCTGGTACCTGAGACCTGTAAACATGCTCCCAATCCAGTCCTTTGCATTAGACTTTCCAGAGGGACTGGAGAGGAGCAGGGAAGGGGGGGCAAAGGGGGACAGCTGGAAATGTTCTGCCCTGGTCCACATTATGTGCCAGCCCATCTGCTCTTTACTGTCAGGTACACTGAGATAACCACGAGGAGGGAAGCTGGGCAGTGCCAGGGCACACCTGGCTGTCACAGCAGGCTGGGCACACACACAGTCAGAGAGTGCCAGAATGGGTTTGTTTGGAAGGGACCCGAAAGATCATCCAGTTCCAACCCCCTGCCACGGGCAGGGATGCCACTCCTTGGATCAGGTTGCTCAGGGAATGGGATGCCCTGTCTCAGCTGAGGGCTGGAAGGTTCTTACCATGCCTTGACTCCTTTTCTTGGGACCCCGGGGGACGTTTCAGGTCTCCTTTCCCATCGGTGTCAGGGGGCTGGAACTGGAGGGTCACTCTCAGCATCCTGCTGAGCTTGTGTGGTGTCAGAGGTGGGGTCTGTGTGACTGAACTGTCCTTCTCTGCCCCTTCCCTCCCCTGCTGTCCTGCAGTTCATCGTGGAGTGCCACGGGAACACCCTCCTGCCCCAGTTCCTGGGCATGTACCGGCTCACGGTGGACGGCGTGGAGACCTACATGGTGGTCACCAGGAACGTGTTCAGCCACAGGCTGACTGTGCACAGGAAATACGACCTGAAGGTGAGGCTTTGGAGGGCTCCAATGGGGCTGGGAGCTCCTGCAGAGGGCTGGGAGCTCCTGCAGAGGGCTGGGAGCTCCTCCAGAGGGCTGGGAGCTCCTCCAGAGGGCTGGGAGCTGGGCTTTGTAACACCCACTCGACAGGGTTGTGGGCTTTGGGTTTTGTTCCAGGGATCAGGTTTTGGGGGCTTTGGGTGGAGCATCACCTGGGGCTCAAATGTTGGTGCATTCCCCCATCCCAAGTGACCTACACTAAACCAGGGAGATCGTGGGAAGGGGGTTGAGCACTCATTTTAAAAATACTTCCATGATTTTTTCTGCATGGAGAAATTAAATGTTGTCAGTGAATTGGTTGGGAATATGACACACAGTGTGGTAATGATATTTTCTTCATCTTTTTTTTTTTTACCAGGGCTCAACAGTATCCAGGGAAGCAAGTGATAAAGAGAAGGTATGGAGCAACCCTGGCCAGCCTTTCCTTCCTCCTGGTGGTTGGAAGCAGATGGGATCCAACTGATTTCCCTTTTCCAAAGGGCTGTTGAGCAGGGGATATAAAACAGGCCCTGAGTTCTAACCTGTTTCTGTCCCACCTTTCGGGCTGTGCCCAGTAACTGCTCAGGGGGAGAAGGTGCTGGTGCTTCCCTGGCACTGCCAGGAGTGGGGGGAACTTTCTGGGGGACAATCCCACCAGTTCCAAACCCCACATTAGAGCAGCCATGGGCTGGGAACCACAGCGGGGTTGGATCAAGGGTTGGACTTGATGATCTCTGAGGTCCCTTCCAACCCAGCTGATTCTATGATTCTATGATTTCTGAGGGATCCATGGTCCATCCCTCCCCCAGGGCTGGAGAATTTGACACAGGCTTTTCGTTGCAGGCCAAGGATCTCCCAACGTTCAAGGACAACGACTTCTTGAATGAGGGTCAGAAGCTGCATGTTGGAGAAGAGAGTAAAAAGAACTTCCTTGAGAAGCTGAAGCGGGACGTGGAGGTAGTTTCCTGGGGGACAGCTCTTCCTCTGCCTCCCATGGCTGGATCCTCACTGGGGCCTCTGGCTCCAGGGGTGCAGCAGTGCCTGGAGAGCAGGTCACTCCTGGATCAGTCAGGCTCCTGCTGAGGGCAGTGGGCCTGGGAGCTCGTGTGTAGATTCTCTGGAGTCTGAAAAGGGTTTAGCTCTCACGCTACAGCCCTTGCTTAGGGGGGCACTGGCAGGGCAGGACTGAGGATTTCTGCTCCCACGTGGCTGCCGTTCTCACTCCTCTCTCTCCCCCAGTTTCTAGCTCAGCTGAAGATCATGGATTACAGTTTGCTGGTTGGGATCCACGACGTCGACCGGGCAGAGCAGGAGGAGATGGAAGTGGAGGATCGGGCAGAGGACGAGGAGTGTGAGAACGATGGGCTGGGGGGAAACCCCATCTCCTCCTACGGGACCCCCCCGGACAGCCCCGGAAACCTCCTCAACTACCCCCGGTTCTTCGGGCCCGGCGAGTTCGACCCCTCCGTCGACGTCTACGCCATGAAAAGCCACGAAAGTGAGTGTTGTGGGGCTGTGGGGGAGCTGTGGTGGGCACAGGAGGTGCCCTGGGCTCGGTGCAGTGGCAGGACTGTCCCTCCCCTTCGCTGTGCTGAGCTGGAACGGGTGGAAGTGATGCTTCTGGTGGGCTGGTGTTCCCTGCCCTCCTGCAGCCTCCAGCTGCTCTGCTCTCCCTGCCAGCTCTGCTGGGTGTCTGTGGAGGAGGGGAGCGGAGCTGGGCTTTGCTCAGGGGGTGCCAGCGACTCTCTTGCCTTGCCAGGTGCCCCCAAGAAGGAAGTTTACTTCATGGCCATCATAGACATCCTCACGCCCTACGACGCGAAGAAGAAAGCTGCACACGCTGCCAAAACAGTGAAACACGGGGTAAGCCTGGCAGGGGCAGGGGCATGGCCTTGGGGGGCTTCTGCTCTGCCTGCATGGCCCTCTGTGTGTGTGTGGGGGGGTCTCCTGGCACTGATTTTCCTCCCAGTGTGGAAATTCTGCACAGGAAGGAGCAGCTCTCCCCTCGTCACTGTCCCACAAAGGTTTTCCCTCTGGCTGGCTGGGGATGATTTGTATTTACATCCCAGTTTGGGAGGTGCAGGAATTCACTGGCTGCAGGGGGGCTGCTCCTGTTCCCTGGCAGCAATCCTGAGCTGCCCAAAAGGGCTTGAAAAAAGCCCAGGTTATAGCAGGACATGGAATCGTGGAATTGTTAAGATTGGAAAAGACCTTTAAGATCAGCGAGTCCAACCATCAACCCACCACCACCACCATGTGGAGTTTATATAGAAGGAGTTGGAAGAGACCCATCAGGATCATGACCCTGCCCAGGACACCCCAGCAATCCCACCCTGTCCCTGAGGACGTTGTCCAAACCCTCCTGGAGCTCTGGCAGCCTTGGGGCCGTGCCCACTGCCCTGGGGAGCCTGGTCAGTGCCAACCACCCTCTGGGGGAAAGAAGATATTTTCCTAATATCCAGCCTAACCCTCCCCTGGCCCAGCTTCAGCCATTATGATTTCTTTATGCTCCTTTTAAATCTCCTGTAAACCACGAGGAAACAAAGGTAGTGCTTTGTCTCCGTGGTCTGAAGACGCAGTTGGAGCTAAAAGCAGTTTCCATGGGGGTCTCTCTAGACCTGTTGGTCTTTCTCCTAGAACTTGCACACTGTTCTGGGTCTTTCCCAGCAGAGCTGCCATGATCCCTCCCTGCCATCCCTCCTGGCCCTCAGAGGAGGGTGTTTGACTGCTCTGTCTCTGCCTTGCAGGCCGGGGCAGAGATCTCCACCGTGAACCCCGAGCAGTACTCGAAACGCTTCAACGAGTTTATCTCCAATATCCTGGCATAGTTGTCTTCAGCCTTCAGCGAGGAAGGAAGAGCAGAGGGGCTCCTTCACCCAGAGAACGCAGCCTGTGACACTCGAACAGACACTGTAGCAGCATGTGGGGTGTGTGTGGGATGTGTGTGTGTGGGGGTGTGTGTGGGTGTGCAAGGTGAGTGTGTGGCACTGCGTGACTTCAGAGAAAACTCATTCTAGGTGCACCCTCCAACAGTCCACTTGACCCAGGAGGAAAAGTGGGATTTTATGTTACAGAAGTGCCCAGACATTAAGATTTGAGGGCTTTTTAAACCAAGCAAAGTGCATTGTTTCAGCACTGCTCTTTCTAGTGACATTTTCTCCTCTCTGATCAAGAGGATCCCAGAGGGATGTGACGTGGCACTGTATAAAGGGGTGGCTCTAGATCATGTTCAGTGGGAGTGAAGCAGTGCCTGATTCCACAAACTACTCCTTTTTTTTTTTTTTTTCCTTTTATTTTATTGGACTGTCTTTACCAGAAAGACATACAATCCCTTTTATTTCCCTCTTGGTAGGAATTGGAAGGAAAATAGCTCACCATTTCAAGGACGGAAACTATAACTCTGATAAGGAGGAGTCGCTGAACTTTAGGTAAATTCAGACTGGGACACTTTATATTTTTTGGTTAATTTAAGTAACAAAAAAAAAAAAAACTTTTTTGTAACTGCACTTGATTTACAAGAAGGACGAGGGAAATGGAACATCCACCAAAGATGATCTCTTAAAAAAAAGGTGTAACTCCTAGAACCTAAAACAAAACCCACCAAGTGTGAGAAGTAGTAGTGGCATTGACCAACCTCAGCTAATGATGTGCTCGGACCCCTTGTGCTTTCAATTGGCCAGCTCTGAAGATTTCCTAAAAGAAAACCAGAAAAAAAAAAAAAAAAAAAAGGCATTTTGTACCTGTAGATAATGGGATAACATTTGACTCTTGGGACGTTTCCCTGTCGCGCCTCGGTCAGGAATTGCCGTGTCTCTTAGGCCACAGCTGACCATCACAGTCCTGCCAGTGTTAATCTAGCTAATGTTCAGTCTTCCTTACTCACCCCATCTGCAACAGGTACTTGAATTTGTTTCCTGACAGAGGTTCTTGGCTTAGTTGGTTTCTTTTTTTTTCCAATGGCAATGTGACTTGCACACGAAGGAATTGGACTCGCTGCCAGTGGGGAGTGCTGGGAGCTGTGACTGTGGAGCAAATTCCACTGCTCAAGAGGACTCAGGACTTGAGCTGTGGTTGGTTTTACTCTTCCTCTGCTCCAAAAACCCCTCTCTAGAGCGACAGTCGAGGAGTGGAAACGTTTGAACACTTTGCGCCAGATTATTTTTCCATCCCCCCCCAAGGATTTGGAACTGATTGGAGTGACTGAATAACGTCCTGTTTTGTCTCCAGAATGCTTGTAATACTTTTCACAGCCAAGCTTGTCGGGCTCGCTTTGGGTTTTGTTAGCTCTGCTGCACAAGTTACAGAGACCCCCCCTTTTGGTTCTTTTTTGGTTTTTCATTTTCCTTTTTTTTTCCGAGCAGGATTTGAGCGTTTTCGAACAAAAAAAAAAAAAAAACCTCTTGCAGTTTGAAACATTTGTCGCTTTTCTCTGCCTTGGAACTGTTTTTCACATATGCCTTTTGTTCCGGGAATAAGCTTGTTTGGAATGTCTGTCCTGTGCTGTAACACGTGCTACAGTTTTGCTGTGTGGAATTTTGGTCCTTTCGAGAGGTAACTGGTGCTCATCACACCCTGGTAATTCCCCCTGACTTTTAACGCTGGATTCTCAATGTGGGCTTGGGGTTTTGGGGTTTTTTGGGGGTTTTTTTTGGAGTTTCGTGTTCCATCCCCACATTTCTTGACGTGAATCCCGCAGGTCTCAGCTTGGAAATGGGACAAAGAAAAGAGGGGGGGCTGAAAATTTATAAGCCCAACAAGAGTGCACTGTAAATAGAGTCCTTTAAGAAATCAAAAATTAGGGCTTGTAACAGGGGGGGTATGAATATTTTTTTTTCAGTCATTCCCTTTGAGGTGGGGACAAATTCCTGGTGCCCCCCCTGGAGTCCTTTCCCTGCCCTGGGGGTGTGAACCCACCCTTGTCTGGGAGGCTGAAAAGGGTCTCGTGTCTTAAGGTGTGTAGCTGGAAAAGCCACAACCCAAATTGTGCAGCTGTTGAGAATCCTTTTAAAAAAAAAAAAATTAAAAAAAAAGGGAGGGCTTCAGGGCACCATCAGCTTCCTTTTGTGGGCATTAGATTGGTTGCTTTCTCTCTTAAACAATAAGCACTTAAGTTTACTACCAGTTAGAAATTAAAACGCCGATCAACTTTTTATTCCTGACAGTTTTAAAAAGTCTGCATTGAATATCTGCAACTTTGGCCTGGTAAGTTTGCCCTTCTCCTTTTGGGGAAACCAGCTTTGGAACTGTTTATCTTTAAATCACCTATTTAAATATATATATATATATAAAAGAGGAAAAAAAAAAAAGGGGGGGGGGGGGAAGAGAGAAGGGAGTGGGTGAACTGCAGACCCCCACAAAACAAACAACCCAAAGAAAATCGAGTGGAACTGGGAGGAAAAATCTCCTTCACCCGATTTCCTAAACAGGAATAAAATTAAAATACAGTTAATTCCTGCAGCAGTCTTTACAGAAATGATAAAAAGGGCTGGAGAGCAGTTAACTGTATTTTCTTATTCCACTCCAAACTCCTGCAAGGATTAAATTGGCTGTTTCTGGCTCAAGTGATCAGAGAAGCCCCACAAACTCTATTCACTTTAGCACTTCCCCAATTCTGCCACTTCTGTCAAGTTGCCATATTGTGTGTATTAAAGTAATTAAATGCAATTTTCTCACTTAATGATGTATTACCCAGGTATGTAACTTTGTTTAACATAAGCATTTTGTATATTGTTTACATTTTGAGAGGTAGCATTACGTTAAAAATGCTAATTTTTTTGTTTCTAGACAGTATTTTTATTACCAGAATAAGAAGTGAAGCTGCAAATATTTGATTTGTTTTTAAAAGGGACTTTTTTCTTTCATTTGTTTTTGTTTTTTTTTTTTTGTTGCTGTTGTTGTTTTGGTTTTGTTTTGGTTTTTTTTTTTGTTTTGTTTTTATCTTGTTTTAGGTCACTTTTTTTAACTCGAGTATTTAAAAAAAAAAAAAAAAAAAAAAAAAAAAAAGGACAACCCAGCCCTTTCAATTCTGGTTTTACAACTGCTTGTGCTAGTTTGTTGTCTGTTCCTGGTGTGGATTTAGTTCTAGTTTGCTGAATGTAGATATTTCTGTCTGTAGCATGTACCCTGCAGAACACTTTACACTGAAGTGCATTTGACTGACCCCCCCCTCGGCTGCCAGACTTGCAGTAGGTGGGCAGGTTGCTCAGATTTGGATCAGAATGCAGGATTTTCCAACAAAAAAAACCCACAAAAAAGCAGTGCAGTTTGGTCAGCTGGAGTTCAAACTAATCAGTGTGTGCAGCACCTCTGCAGTGCCTGAAGGGTGAGCTGGGCAGGGAGCTGCGGGATCCACACTCCACAGGGTCTCCCTCTCTCTCTGAGCTGTCAGAATTTAGCAACTAAAACCTGCTTTGAAGTTTGAATTTCCACCTTCCCTGTCGATTCAGCTCCTCCAGTGTAACCAAGAGTGGGAGAGGGAAGGGCAGAGCCACAGCTTTGCTCCAATAGTGCAATAAAACCCAGTCGGGAGCGTGTTGGGTCACCCTTCAACGGGATCCAGGGCTCCCAGGGCTCCCAGGAGCTCCCACCCTTGGTGCCAGAGCTGGGAAGGGGGTTTGGAATTTGCTGTGGGAATACCAGCAGGAGTTCACTCCTCGTGGCAGAGTGGGATCCTTCCCTCTGCTCTCTCTGCCTGACCCGGGTTTAATTCTAAAAAGCCACAAATCACGAAATTCATCCCCGGGGAGAACTCCCAGGGGAGGGGGGCAGGAGGTGACTCGGGATGCCTGAAAAAAGGAGGCTGTGCTCCTGCATCCTGGTTTGGAATCAGATTAGCATGATCAGCGAGGAAACTAAACCACTTGAGTCTTACTTCCTTTTTTTTTTTTGGGGGGGGGGAGAAATCCCTGCTTTGCAGAGCGCTGCCTTCCCCGGGGGCAGCGGGTGGGGAGTGGATCTGAGCCCCCCGAGGGGGAAGTGAGGGTGTGTGGTACTTGGGGGCCGTGGTGGTGGATGCTCCCAGTCCTGTGACTACTATGCAGTCTTTTCCAAGCCTCCCTGAGCTGCAGGAAGTTTTCCATCCCGGGGTGTTCCCACCCTTGCCGAGGTCAGAGCGCGGGTCGTGCCCCGACACCCCTGGGCTCCCCCTCCACCTCTGCAGAGCCACTCTCACTGTCCCCATCAGCCACTGCCCCTTTTCCTTGCTCTTTTGGATTTGGAAAAGCTCAGAGCCAACTGCTGGTTGTCATTTTGGGGTGGTTTCAGTGTTTACCACTCCAAAAGTTGTGCTGCTCTCTGGCTGCACAACCCCCCCCCCCCCCCCAAAAAAAAAAACCAGCTGGATGGAGTCGTGTTGAGTGGATTACACACAGGTCACAAGGGTTGGGCAGGGCTAATCAGTGCAACTGAAAAGAAAACAAATGTGAATAAATTAAGTTTAAAAACTAAAAAAAAAAAAAAAATAAAAATAAAAAAATAAACATTCTAGGTTTTTTCACTGCTGTTTTTTAAATAGGAATTTTAAGTCCTCTGTGCTTGTCTGTTTGCTAGGAGCAGTTTGAGACACTGTTACTGTTTTGAAATGCATGCATGTTACAAGATGAGTCTCCAACCAGAGAAAAATAAAATTAAAACTTTGTGTACATCTGTGCCTTCCTGCTGTGCTCTTTGCCAGGGTCCTGCTCAGCTGCCATCAGCCAGGGAGGTGTCCCAGACGGGGCAGCATGAGGGGGATGCTTTAAACTGCCAGAGGGAAGGAATTCCTCCTTGGGAGGGTGGGAAGGCCCTGGCACAGGTTGCCCAGAGAAGCTGGGGCTGCCCCTGGATCCCTGGAAGTGTCCAAGGCCAGGCTGGACGGGGCTTGGAGCAACCTGGGCTGGTGGAAGGTGTCCCTGCCCGTGGCAGGGGGTGGCACTGGGTGGGCTTTAAGGTCCCTTCCAACCCAATCCATCCCATTATTCTTTGGACCACAACTGGAGAAGCCTTTTTACAGTGCCTGTAAAATGGGGGGGCTTAAGTAAGAACTGATTTTACCAAGTCCTGGCTCCCAGAACAAATGGATTTGTCCCACTCCACGAGCTGCAGCTCAGCCCTTCACATCCAGGTGCTCTGAGGGGATCAGTGCAGGTGGCTCAGAGGGAAAGGTAAACTCTGCTCCCACCTAAAACCTGAGCTGCTCCTCACGGCTTTATAGGGAGGAGAACTCGATCCTCGTGTTCAGACCAAGCAAAGGCAAGTTCACTCCAAGCCAGAGGTTTATTTTAAAAAAGTCCTGGGACGGGTGTGACACAGGAGCAGCGGTGCTGGGCTAGTCCATGCGAGCCTTCAGGGTCCTCGTGGTGATCTTGTCTTTCTCTCTAGAGGGGGAAAGAGAGAAGATTGTTAATAAATCCACGTTTAGTCCCCACATACAGCCTGTCCCTCCCTTAGGAAGCTGCAGGTGCACAGGCAGGCTGGGTCACCTGAACTCAAGGTGGCTGTGACAACTGAGCAAACCCCCTCCTCCTCCCCCCCAGGGGAGCTCCCGGGTTTGGAATGCTGCAGGGAAGTAAACTAAGCTGCTTCAGGAGCCACTTTAGTTGCAGAGCTGGGAGTTAACACTGCACCCAGCTGAGGCAAAGAGCATCCTCTTGGCCACTGCTACCCGTGTGTGAGGGACCATGCTCCCACATCCCAGTGGGAATGCAGCCAGGGAATCCCTGTGCAGCAAGAATCTGACTCCAGGCTTCACTTCTCCTGCAGTTCAAGCAACAGGCACTCAAATGAACACACTGAGAATGAACAAAGCATTTCTAAAGACACCGGTGGAAGGGAGCAGGGTTAGGGATACCCTGGAAACCAATCCCTGCAGTGAACTGAGTGCAGAGCCTGTTCAGGGAGCAGCACTCACATGATGTGAACCACCACCCCCATCCCAGATATGGCATCTCTGTCCACGGCGTTCAGCATGGCCTGGGAGATCGTCTCGAAGAGGTGGTCGGGCTCCTGGGGAACAGAAGCAGCAGAAGTTGGGCTAAAAGCTGCATGGGATTTGGTCCAAGCCCCCAGTTATCATCCAAGACCCTGCAAGACTTTTCCCTCAGGCCGTTTAACCCACGGCCTCCCCTCCCGAGCTCCTTCGGGAAGCGCCGCAGGACGGAGCTTCCCACGCAGCCCACGTATCCCGGCTGCCCAGTGAACCCGGGAGGGTGAACCCACGAATCCCAGCTGATCCCAGCCCTGGCTCACCATGTCTGGCTCCCAGAGGGACTCGCACATCCCGTACATCTGCTCGGAGCAGGTGCCGCTGACCACGAAGTCGTCGGTGACCATGGGGCAGCCGATGAGGTCCAGGGAGCAGATGAAGGGCTCGTGTGTCACGGGGTCCAGCCCAGCAATCACGGGCTCTGTGTAATAGGGGCCAAACCTGGGGGGAACAGACGGCTCAGAGCCGGCAGGGACCCCCCAAGGACCATCCATCCAGCTCCTGGCCCTGCCCAGGACACCCCAACAATCCCACCCTGTCCCTCAGAGTGTTGTCCAAACGCTCCTGGAGCTCTGGCAGCCCAACCACCCTCTGGGGGAAGAACCTTTCCCTGAGATCCACCCTAACCCTCCCTGACACAGCTCCAGCCCTTCCCTGGGTGCTGTCACTGCTCACAGAGCAGAGGTCAGGGCTGCCCCTCGGGAGGAAGCCGTGGCAGCCCTGAGGTCTCCCCATCAATGCAATCCCACCTCCCACGTAAATGTCCAGACAAGGAAAACATCCCACAGCTGCTTTTAGGTGGAAGAACCTTCCAGGGCAAACTGGAAGCACCCTGCAATGGTTTTGGCAAGGCAAACAGGACAAACATCACTAAATTATCCAGCCTCCATTTGGCCACACCACGAGCAGCTGTCACAGGAACTCCAAAACCAGCTCCAGGGACCTCACCCTTCCCTGACAGGGGACAGAGGATCTGCCTGGGAGTTACCGTCTCTCGTAGAGCAGGTTGGAAACCATGCTCATAAAAGTCTGGGGCTTGATCTGCCTTCCCTCCTTCAGCTCGTAGAGATTCAGCCTGAACTTCAGCCTCTGGGCGCTGCAAGAGATGAGAAGTGGGATTAAAGCAAGGCAGGTTGGTTTTCCTTTCCCCTTCACCCAGGCCTGAGCTGTTCTGCTGCTGACAGACACCAGCACCCGAGGCAGGTGGTGCACAAACAGCTCTTCTTATGTCTGAACTTCAGTTTTCGTAGTGATGTGACCTTAAATCACACGCAGGATTTATTTAAAAAGCTCTCACAGAAGGGAGACCAAAACCAGGAGTGCTGGCACATATTACATTACATTACATTATATTAATCATGCATGTTATCCCCTCCTTACGAACACACACAGATACTTACACCCAGCACAAGCTGCCCCTCGGTATTTATTGTAAATAAACGGGAACACGGGGCCGGGAGGGCCTCACTTACACCGTCTGCACGTCGGTGGCCAGCCCTGCCAGCCCGATGTAGAGCCTTTCTCCCATGGGGAAGATCTTCTGGAAGTCGGTGGTGACGGTCTGCGCCTGGATCCCGAAGCGCCGGTCGGCGGCGATGGCCACGCAGCCCTTGCCCTTCATGGCCATGACGGCCCCGCCGTTATAGGACATAATCGACTGCAAGGGAGAGCTCAGCGGTACCGCCGGGGCCGCCCCGGCCCGGGGCCCGGCCCCGCTCGGCCTCGTGGGCTCGGCTTTGGCTACGGAACGACCCGGGGGAGACCCGCGGGGAGCGGCCTCCCGCCCTCCTGCCTCCCCCGGGCACCCGCGGGCACCCCCCGGATCTCACCATGGTTGCGGCAGCTCGGATCCCGCTCAGAGCTCGCTCAGACCCCGTTCAGACCCCGCTCAGACCCGGCTCAGGCCCGGCTCAGACTCCCCTCAGGCCCGGCTCAGACTCCTCGGGTACTGCCGCGCCGTTGGTCCCGCCCCCCGCCGCTCCCCATTGGCCGTCGCCGCGGCCTCGCGCCGAAGCGCCGCTCGCGATTGGCGGGAGGGGAGGACAAGCGAGGAGCTGATTGGCTGAGGGGGAACGGGAGGGAGGGGCGGGGAAAAGTGAAGAGTCACAGCGAGAGGGGAATGATGGGAAGGGGGAATGGAGGGACCGGGAATGGAGGGATCGGGAACGGAGGGATCGGGAACGGGGGGAGCGGGAACGGAGTGGGGATGGGGGAATCGGGAACGGGGGTGGGATCGGGAACGGAGGGACCGGGAACACTGGGATGGGGAACGGAGGGATCGGGAACACTGGGATGGGGAAGGGAGGGACCGGGAACGGAGGGACCGGGAACACTGGGATGGGGAACGGAGGGACAGGGAACGGAGGGATCGGGAACACTGAGATGGGGAACGGAGGGACAGGGAACGGAGGGATCGGGAACACTGGGATGGGGAACGGAGGGACAGGGAACGGAGGGATCGGGAACACTGAGATGGGGAACGGAGGGACAGGGAATACCGGGATCGGGAACAGGGGAATAGGAAACAGAGGGACCGGGAACACCGGGATAGGGGGACAGATGGATCGGGAACAGCGGAATCGGGAACAGCTGGATCAGGGGGAACAGCTGGATGGGGGAACAGCTGGAGCGATGGGGGAACAGCTGGATGGGGGAACAGCTGGATCAGGGGAACAGCTGGATCCATGGTGGCACAGCTGGAGCAGGGGGGCACAGCTGGAGCAGGGGGGCACAGCTCCGGGTTCACAGGGCCATGGCACAGCTGGATAAGCCGGTAGGGACGTGACACGGTCAGAACATGGCACAGCTGGATATATCGGGATATCGGCTGGATTTCAGGCCTCGCACTCCCACCGTTTGGGATCCAGGGACAAACCCTAAACTCTTCCTCTGGGGCAGGGCCAGCGGGGCTGCCCAGAGGGAAGACACCTCTTTGGAAAGTGCCAGCAGCACCGAGTCTCTCTGTAAAGTCTCTCTGTGGAGTCAGGGATCACCCAGGGGAGGGGAAGGACACGAGGCTGGGAGGATGTTTTTTATTCCGGGGGGAATTCGCTCTGCAGAGCATTGGATTCCCTTCCTCACCCACCGGCTCTGTCCCGGAGGAAACAGGATTAAATGTTTCATTTTGGGGAGTGAAGTTGTGCCAAAGGGAAAGAGATCCATGTGTTTGGAAACAGCCCCGGTTCCAATGGAAACCTCTGTCCCGGGCTGGGGCTGTTCATCCGTCCCGGGACCAAGTCCTGGAAGCACAGCCCGGCCTGTGGCTGTTTTAAAGTGCATTTTAAAGTGTATTTTTAAAATGTTTTCCGCTGTAAAATGTTTCTGGCAGAAGTCAGAGCCCACATTCTGCCTGGTGGGAACATCCCAGGCACTGAGGAGAGATGGAGCAGCGGAGCCAGATGGGAATAACAGGGATCTTCCCAGCATGGCTTTGTGCCCTGAATTAAACCAGAAACATCGTTATTTCTGTTATGAAAATAAAACCAGGGCAAGCAGGGAACGTAAATAGATTTTACGAGAGTTTTTAAGGGGGGGGAGCTCAGCAAATGCAGATTTTTGACCCACTTCAGCTTATTTTTAAGGCGAAACATGGAAAATCTGGATAGAAACAGCCTTTTAAGTCTCTGCTCCGATTTAATGTCCCTGCATGTTACGGGACACTGAGGTGCAGAGGGGCCGATTTTGTGCACGGCAGGGGCTGCTTTACTCTCATCCAGCGCCTCGGAGGGAGCCGGGAACCCACGGGCAGCACCGGGGCCGCATCCTGCCCCTGGCGCCTTCTCCCGGTCCGGCTCAGTCCATCCCGGGAAAAGAAGAGAGGGGGAAAAAATAATAAGGAGCGGCGGAGGTAAAAGGGCGGCCGCGTCCCTGGGTGGGCTCGAACCACCAACCTTTCGGTTAACAGCCGAACGCGCTAACCGATTGCGCCACAGAGACCGCGCTGCGAGCGCCGCCGCGCCCGCCGCACTCGGGGGGAGACGAGAGAGCGGGGCCGGGACACCGGGAACCGGGATAACGGGGGTACCGGGGCCGGGACACCGGGAACCGGGATAACGGGGGTACCGGGGCCGGGACACCGGGAACCGGGATAACGGGGGTGGGGGAGCCGGGAACAGGGGTACCGGGGCCGGGACACCGGGAACCGGGATAACGGGGGTGGGGGAGCCGGGAATAGGGGGAGAGGGGATGGGGAAACCGGGAACGGGGATAACGGGGCTGGGGGAGCCGGGAATAGGGGCAGTGGGGATGGAGACACCGGGAACCGGGATAACGGGGGTACCGGGGCCGGGACACCAGGAACGGGGATAACGGGGATGGGGGAACCGGGAATAGGGGTATCGGGGCTGGGGGAACTGGGAACAGGGGTACCGGGGC
Source organism: Pipra filicauda (assembly GCF_003945595.2). Lineage (NCBI taxonomy): Eukaryota > Metazoa > Chordata > Aves > Passeriformes > Pipridae > Pipra > Pipra filicauda. The sequence goes on from NW_024104771.1 coordinate 120,804, forward strand.
CGGAACACCGGGAACGGGGATAACGGGGCTGGGGAAACCGGGAACAGGGATAATGGGGCTGGGGAAACTGGGAACAGGGGTACTGGGGCTGGGGAAACTGGGAACAGGGATAATGGGGCTGGGGAAACTGGGAATAGGGGTACTGGGGCTGGGGAAACTGGGAACAGGGGTACCAGGCAGGGCTGGGGAAACTGAAAATAGGGGTACCGGGGCTGGGATACCGAGGCTTCAGGCACCGGGATACTGAGATTGGGTGTACCGGGAATGGGGATACCCGCACCAGGAACCGGGGCACCGGGGCTGGGGGGACCGGGAACCGGGATACCGGGACTGCGGGCACCGGGAACTGGGATACCGGGAAAGGGGGCACCGAGACCCTGGGACCTTGGTGTGGGTACTGGCGTTGGGAACGGGCGCATTGGGCACAGGGACACCGGCACCAGGCACCGGGATACCGGGCACCGGGAATAGGACACCGGGACACCGGCACCGGCACCGGGCGGGGCCGCAGCCGTGGCCGGGGGGACGCGCGTGGGCGCTGCGTGACACCGGTACCACCGGTACCACCGGTACCACCGGTACCGCCGGTACCACCACGTGGGCGGCAGCGCCCGCCCGCTCCTCTCCCTGCCCCTTTCCCCCTCTTTTAGTTCTTACCCGCTTTTCCCTTTTTTTTTTCTTTTATTCTCTCTCCTTTACTTTTACCCCCTTTTTTCTTTCCTTTTCTCATATTCTTTTTTTTTCTTCTTTCCCTTCCTTTTCCATTTTCCCTCTCTTTCTCTAATTCCTCTGTTTTTCTTCCATTCCTTCCCCCTCCGTTTTCACTTTTTCCTTCTCTTTCTCTAATTTTCCCCAATATTTTTTCCCTTCCTTTCCCCTTTCCTTTTCCCCCCACCTTTTCCATTTTCCTCTTTCTCTAATTTACCTTTATTTTTCTTCCTTTCTTTTTCCCTCCTTCCTTTTCCATTTTCCCATTCTCTAATTCCCCTCTATTTTTCTTCCGTTTCCCCCTTTTTTCCTTCTCCTTTTCCATTTCCCCCTTCCTTTCTCTAATTTCCCTCTATATTATTTCCTTTTTTTTTTTCCCGCCCCATTTTCCATTTCCCAAAATTCCCTCTATTTTTCTTCCCTTCCTTTTTCCCCCCTTTCCCTTTGCTTTCCCTTCCCTGCCGAGCACCGACAGTCCCGGGGAAGATCCCGCATGTCCCGCGTCGCCTCCCGAGCGGGAATTGCCCCATTTGGGACCCCGAATTCCCCGGGGTTGGGGGGTCCCGGGGCACCACCCGAGCGGAGAAGGGGGGACACAGGGACCCCTTAACGGGGAGCGGAGCTGTCGCCGGGCACCACTCGCATTTTGGGGCCATTCCAGCGGTTTTTGGGGCGCTCTCATTTCCCCCCCGAGCACAACGTGGAGGGAGCGGCGGGACCCTCCGCGACCACCGGGCCGGGGTGGGGATGCGGGGTTTTGGGGAGGGGGGGTCCCCCCAATCTCGGCCCCTCATTCCCCTCCTCCGCAACCCCCCAAAGGAATGAGGTCACGTGAGGCGGGCGGGGCCTGGCGGCGGCTGGAGGAGGGAAAAAAATAAAAAAAAAAAAAAGAAAAAAGAGAGGAGGAAAAAAAATAGAAAAAAAAAAAAAGAGGAGGAAGAGGGAAAAAAAAAAAAGGAGAAAAAAAAAAAAAAGGAGCGAGAGAGGGAAAAAAAAAAAAAAAAAAAAAATAAAAAGAGGGCCGCGGCGGCCGCAGCGCGGAACCGAGCGGAGCCGCGACGAGCGGCGGGAGCGGAGGGGCGGCCGCGGGGCCGCCGCCACCAGGTACGGACCGGGCCCGGTGCCCCCCCCCGCCCCCGGCCCCGCCGCGGGGCCCCCCCGCGCCCGCCTCGCCCCGCGCTCAAAGATGGCCGATACCGGGCCGCCTCCCCCGCTTTGTGCCCGGGGCACCGGGACCCCCCCTCCGCCGGGGCACCGGCAGCGGCGGCGGAGCCCCGGCAGCCCCGGGGGGAGGCCGCGGGGGGAGGCTCCTTCCCCGGGCCCCGCGCGGGGCGATGCGGGGAATGGGGGGGGGCGCGGCGGGAGCCCCCCCGGGGCGGGCGGAGGGGCCGGGCCGGGCTGTCACAGCCGGCCCCGAGCACAAAGGGGCTGCGGGGCACCGGGAACGCCCCGGGGACACCGGGGCTGCCCCGAGCCCGGATGGGGGGGGGGGTTTGGTGTCCCCGAAACGCAGCGGGAGCTGCCGGCGGTGAACGCCCCCCCCACCGGGCACAGCGCGGGGTCACGCGTGTCCGTGTCCACCCCGTGTCCACCCCGTGTCCATCCCGTGTCGGTGCCCACCCCCTGCCCGTGCCCCTGGCGGGTCTCTGCCCGTCGCGGGTCTCTGCCCTCCGGGTGTCACGCACCGCGGACACGTCCCGCCGCCGGGACCTGGGGGGGGGGGTGTGTGTGTCCCTGTGTGTGTCCCTGTGTGTGGACACGCGTGTCCGTGCCCTCCCCGCGGGGCTTTCCATCCCCGCATCCCGGTGTTTGGCTCCCCGGTGCGCGGGTCCCGCATCCCGCCGGCAGCGGGCGGGGGGTCCCGGCGGGCGCTGTCGGTGGGCGCGGGGGCCGCGCTCCGGGGCCGTCTCGTCGTGTCCGCGGTGCGTGGGGGGCCCCGTGGGGGGTCGTGCGGGGGGTCGGGCCGTGCCGGGGGGGAGCCGTCCCGGTGTATTTCCCGACCCCCGCGCTCGCCGCCGCCGGAGGGTCCCGCGGGGAGGGGGGGCGGCCGCTCGGGTCTAAGTTACCGGTGACTTTGAAACGTCCTTCCCCACGCGTGCCGTGGCCGGGGGGGGTTTTGGGGAAGGGGAGGGGAGGCACCGTGCCGCGCCACCGCCCACGGAGACAAAAGACCCCGAAGGTCGGGGCCGGGGGCGCGGGAGCCGCTCGGGAGCGGGGCAGGGGGTGCGGGCGCTGCCGGCGGGACGGGGCGGCCCCGGGGGCTGCGGCGGGTCCCGGTGCGCGGGGGGGCCCGGGGCTTTGTTCGCCCCCGCGGCAGGAAATCGCCGTGGTTATCACCGGGTTTATTAGAACCGGTTTGCGCCGGTGGCTCGGGCTCCCCCCTCCCGCCAAGCCCCGGGGCCGCCATTGGCGCCTGCGAGCGCCGAAAGCTGCAAAATCCCCCCCAAAATGCAGCCGCGGGTCCCGCGGCCCCGCGTGGGCAGCCCGGTCCCGTGGCAGGGGGGGCTGGGGACAGGGGATTGAGGCACCCCCAGACATGGGGAGGGGGCTGGCAGTGGTCCCCCACATCACTGGCAGGGTGTGGAGGACTTGGGGGCACCTGCCCGGGGGCAACAAGGGACACACCCGGGGGCTGTCCGAGGGGAGAGCTGAGCCTGAGGGGGTGGAGAGTGGGGCTTTCCAAACCCACCAGCGCCCCTGGCCCTCCCCTGCCTCTGGAAGGGGATCCCAGAGCTCGGCTTGGTCACAGGGGTGTCTCGAGGGCCCCATCCCGATGGTGTCCCATCCCTGCAGCATCTCCATCCCAGTCCCAATGGTGTCCCCATCCCTGCAGCATCTCCATCCCAGTCCCAATGGTGTCCCATCCCTGCAGCATCCCAGTGGTGTCCCCATCCCTGCAGCATCTCCATTCCAGTCCCAGTGGTTATCCCCATCCCTGCAGCATCCCAGTCCCAATGGTGTCCCCATCCCTGCAGCATCTCCATCCCAGTCCCAGTGGTTATCCCCATCCCTGCAGCATCCCAGTCCCAATGGTGTCCCCATCCCTGCAGCATCTCCATCCCAGTCCCAGTGGTGTCCCATCCCTGGTGCAGGTGTACCTGTGTACCTGTCGGAGGGGGGGATACATGTGTGTAAGTGTAGCCTGTGTGTACATGTGTGTACATGTGTGTACAGATGTGTACAGGTGTGTACAGGTGTGTAGGTGTGTGTGCATGTGTGTGCATGTGTGTACATGTGTGTACATGTGTGTACAGGTGTGTACAGGTGTGTACAGGTGTTACACACGTGTGCCTCCTCTTGGTGGGGGGTGGGTGCCCACGGGGGTGGCTGTGGGTGCGCCCACGCTCATTTACACAATCCCAGGGATCCTTCTCCCCTCTCCCCCTCTCCTCGGATGGTTGTAATAATATTCTGGCTCCTCTCCAAGTATCGGGGTTGCCATGGAAACAATAAAACTGCAGCGATTTCGGGCTCCGCCGTCTCCCATTGTAAACGTGGAAGCGCTGGAGCGGGAAGGCGGCGATTCCCGGTGTCCTCAGCCCCTGCTGGGGGACGCTGCCCGTGCCCCCTGGGCTCACCTGGCCTGGCACACCCTCAGGGGTTCTGGGTGGCCAACCCAGGGCTGGGGGGTTTCTATGGAAACCGTGGGATGGTGGCTGGAAGCACCTTTTCCATGGACCAAACCCAAAATACACTTTGTGTGTGTGCGTGTCTGTGTGTCTGTGTGTCTGTGTGTCTGTCTGTGTGCCTGTGTGTCTGTGTGCCTGTGTGTGCACACACGGGAGCTCCGGGCGAGGGACTGGCTGACAGGGGGGATTTGTCCCCACTCAGAGGTGTCTCAGCACCTTGGGGACCCACTTGGGGACCCCAGGGAGACACAAGCATGAGGCAGAGGGAGCTGGGCAGCACCCGGAGGGAGGGGCTGCACGGGGGGAGATGTGTGGGTGCTGCTCGTGCACCCCCAGGGCTGGAGGGGTGCAGGGCTGAGGGTGCCCCGGTGCTCCCAGGGCTGAGGGTGACACTGGATTTGCTCCCTGAAGGGCGAAGTGAGCCCTGCAGGTCCCAGCCTTGCACAGAGCTGCCGTTAAGGGGGTGTTTCCCTGCAGGGAGGACCCGCCGTGGTGCTGCTCCAAAATGCACAGGACCACCAGGATAAAGATCACCGAGCTGAACCCCCACCTGATGTGCGCCCTGTGCGGCGGCTACTTCATCGACGCCACCACCATCGTGGAGTGTCTGCACTCCTGTGAGTGTCCCGGGCCCCCACGCTGCGCCCAGGGGTGCCCCGAGCCCCCCAAAGGCTGGTTGTGCCACACCAACTCCCTCCCGTGCTGCCCAGACCCGCCCTGCGTCCGTGTGGAGCTGTGGGGTGATGGAGGGGGCTGCAGCGGGCAGGGGTCCTGTCCCCCAGCCGGTGTGGGGGCCCAGGGGTGCCACTCTGGGCTGGCACAGAGGCTCTGCCCCCTCGTCCCTCTGCTCACACCGAGTCTCTCCCCACAGTCTGCAAAACCTGCATCGTTCGCTACCTGGAGACCAACAAGTATTGCCCCATGTGTGATGTCCAAGTGCACAAAACCAGGCCCCTCCTCAGCATCAGGTGAGCTCGGGGGGGCTCGGGGGGCTCCCCATGTCTCTGCAGCCTGTGCCCGCTCCGGGGTGCAGCCCTGAGCACCTGGAGTGGGGAATGGGGCTCTGGCCCCAGCCCCCCCTCACAGCACAGAACCCCTGCCCCGATCCCACCCCCTGTGCCAGCGGGGATTTGGGGGCTGTCGGGGTGGGAAGGGAATGGGGACAGTGGGAAACACCAGCGTGGGGGGGACAGGACTTGGGGACATCTCTGTGGCAGCAGGAAGAGGCTGGGACAGGTGCCCTGACCCAGACCCATCCCAGACCCATCCATCCATCCACCAATCCATCCACCCATCCATCCACCATCCATCCACCCATCCATCCATCCACCATCCCTCCATCCATCCATCCATCCACCAATCCATCCATCCATCCATCCACCAATCCATCCATCCATCCATCCATCCATCCACCAATCCATCCCTCCATCCATCCATCCATCCACCAATCCATCCATCCACCACCCATCCATCCATCCACCATCCATCCATCCATCCATCCACCAATCCACCAATCCACCCATCCATCCATCCATCCATCCACCAATCCATCCACCATCCATCCATCCACCCATCCATCCATCCATCCATCCATCCATCCATCCATCCATCCATCCACCCATCCACCCATCCATCCATCCACCCATCCATCCATCCACCAATCCATCCACCATCCATCCATCCATCCATCCATCCATCCATCCATCCACCATCCATCCATCCACCATCCATCCATCCACCACCCATCCATCCATCCACCATCCATCCATCCACCCATCCATCCATCCACCCATCCATCCATCCACCCATCCATCCATCTCTCCCTCCATCCATCCATCCATCCCCACAGCCCCCTGTGCTCTCCAGCTCCCTGCCCTGTCCCCTGTGGGGTTGGTGCCCCGGGGGGGTGCCGGGGTGGCAGTGCCAGGGTGGGCACAGGTGACAGTGACTGTGTGAGGTGACAGTGCCAGGGTGGGCACAGGTGACAGTGGCCCTGTGAGGTGCCGGTGGCTCTGTCACAGCCCCGGCCGGGGAGATCCAGGCCCTGTTGTGGAATTGCAGGTGGTTGGCATAGAAACCAGGGAAGGCTGTGATGCATCACCCGGGGCCGTTCTTTCCCCTGGGTTTGTTTTTTTTTAGCCTCTTCCCTGTAAATCCATTTCTGTAGTAACACTTTTTTTGCCTCTTTTTTTTTCATTTTTTTCATTTTTTTTGGTTTTTTCCCTTTCTGGTTCACTATGAAATATTTACACTCGGGCTCCCACGGCTCCTCCAACACATCCCTGGCTGCCCGTGCAGACGGATCCACCGGCGCCGTGCCCACGTGCCCAGGCCCTGGGTGCCCTGGGGACACTTTGTTTGGTCCCAGAGTAGGGAAAAACACGGGGGGGGTGGTCCCGTGGGGGCCTGATCCACAGGAAAATCCCTGCCCTGTTGCTTCCCAAACCAGGTGCCAACACCGGGGTGTGTTGCCACATCCCCCGTGCCCACCCCAGTGCCCCCCAGTTGCCACCACACTGGGCTTGTTGGGGCTGGCTGGTGGCAGAGCTGGGAATTCAGCAGGCTGAGGGCTGATGTTACCTCGGCTTGCTGCGAATTATGAAGTGAATTCTCTGGGTATTTATTGTAAATAAAGTCCCAGCGGGGGCCTTGTGAGCCGGAGTGACGTCACCGAGGAATTCGGGATGAAAGACGGTGGCTGGGCTAAAAATAACTCGGGGCACAGTCGTTTGTTTGCCTTGCAAATAAAGGCCTTATTATGAAATGGAAATAATTGCGGGGATAATTGACTTTTCACCGGGCCCACTGCTCCTGCTTTGCTTTTGAGGTGTTAAAATCGTGCCACGTTCCCCCGCCTGCAGGTCCCAGCCTTCCAGCAAAATCCCGCCTGAGGATGGGGCTGGAGCTTCCCTGGTTCCTCGAGTGCTTTGGGAGATCCTGCCTTGGGATATTCACATTTTAGGGACTCCACTTTCCCATAAAACAGCCCTGGCAGTGGGCACTGCCCTGCCCTCCTTCCCACGGAGGGAAATCAAAGCCTGAGCCCTGGCACTGCAGCTCCAAAATAAATCTTTGGAGTCCAAAAATAAAATTGGATGCGAATATAAACTTGCAGAAACATTTGCTGATCTTAGATTTGATTTTTTTTTTTTTTTTAAATTCTCGGTGTGTGTTTTTTGTGATTGTTTTGACTGCTGAAACGGCTCCTGGCCCCGACTCCTGCTGTCATCATTCCCAGCAATTACGGGGATTTTTGAGATGGTTTTCTTCCTTTTCCCAGCGTTAACCCTTTGTGGTCAGGGTGGGGGTTGTGGGTATCGCTGTGGGATGGGGATTTGGGGCTTTGGGATGTGGAACTGGGGATTTGGGGCTTTGGGATGGGCTTTTTTCAGGAGGGAGACGGGGGAAGGAGGGAGCACGTGGTGCAGCTTCCAGTAACCCTGGGAATAAACTGCTCCCTAATCCCGCTGATTTCTCTCTCCTTTCCTATTTCCCCCCTCCCAGGTCGGACAAAACCCTTCAGGACATTGTGTACAAACTGGTCCCGGGGCTTTTCAAAGGTACAGCCACGGGCAGGGGGAACTGGGGGGGTTTTTTGGGGACAGGAACAGGGACAGCAGGACAATGTGTGTGTGCACAGCCAGGGATGGGCTCATCCCACGCTCCGGGGGCTGCTCTGAGGGGACCCACGGGATGCAAAGCTGGGAGCAGGAGCCTGGATTTGCTCTCCAAGTGCCCCCCCCCGTCCTTGTGGGGGGGAAAATTGTGGGGTCTGCGGGTGTGGGAGGGCTGAGGAGCAGCTGAGCTGCCGGAAAGGCTTTGTCAGAGCAGCGGCTCTGAGGGTTTATGGGTTGATTGCTCCTGCTAAAGCCGCTGCTCCCCGGGGGGGGGGCACTGGGCAGTCTGGGGGCTCCTCTCACACCCCACTCTTTGCCCCCATCTCTCCTCGGAGAGGTGTTTTCCCCCCTCACCCTCCTCCTCCTCCTCCCTCAGATGAGATGAAGAGGCGCCGCGATTTCTACGCCGCGTATCCCATGGCCGAGGGTGAGTGTCCCCCCCCCGACCCCGCCGTGTCCCTCCCCAGCAGCGGCTCAGCCCCTCCCTCCCTCTGCTCCCGCAGTTCCCAACGGCTCCAACGAGGATCGAGGGGAGGTGTCCGAGCAGGACAAGGGGAACCTGACGGACGACGAGATCGTCAGCCTGTCCATCGAGTTCTACGAGGGCTCCAGGTACCACTTTTGGGCTCCTCCCAAACCTCTGCCTGGGTTTGGGGTTTGGGAAGAAACTCCCACCTTCTCTCCCCCCTCTGGCACTGAGATCGTGGAGTCACAGAATGGTTTGGGGTGGAGGGGACCTTAAAGATCACCTCATTCCACCCCCCTGCCATGGGTAGGGACACCTTCCATGCCAAGCAGGCAGGGAAGCTCTTTCCTAAGAGCTGCTGTGTCCCTGATGCTGGTGGTGGCCTCTGAGGATGCCACTGGCACCCGGAGCAGCGTTTTGGGAGGAGTCAGTGGTTGCAAGGGCCTGGATTGGAAATGGGCATGCAAGTGGCTGGGGGGGTGAAGCCACAGCCTGGCTGAAGGTCACTGGATGCCTCCTCCATGGACAACCCTTCTGGGGGGTTCTTCTTCCTCTCCACCTCTTCATTCCTCCATAAACTTTGTCCTGTGTTTCCTTTCCTCCCCCCCCAGAGAGGAAAAGAAAGGCACCATGGAGAACGGGGACCTGGAGAAGGAGAAGGTGAGTGTGGTGGGACTGCGACACGGGGAGCTCCGTGCCCGGCTGCCCCCGGGGCTTTTGGGGTGCGGGGGAGCACAGGAGGGCACCCCAAAAGGGTCGAGGGCACCTCCTCGACCTGCCCGGTGGCCTCAGCGACGTCTCCCCCCGGCCCCAGAGCAACGGGCTGCGGTTCCTGCGCTGTCCCGCTGCCATGACCGTCATGCACCTCGCCAAGTTCCTCCGCAACAAGATGGATGTTCCCAGCAAGTACAAGGTGAGGGGACCCCCGGGGGTGCCTGGGGGTGTCTGGGGGTGCCTGGGGGTGCCCGGGGTCTGCTCATTGCCCGGATTTCGCTGTGCCCTGGTGGGCTCGGAGGGGCCGGGGCCGGTTTGGCCTCCCCGTGTTGCAGCCCCGGCTGCAGGCGCCGGGTTCTGCTGCCCCCAGACAGCTTTGCTCTGCCAGCCTTTCCCTGGGGCTGCATCCAACCTTTCCCTGGGGCTGGATCCATCCTTTCCCTGGGGCTGGATCCATCCTTTCCCTGGGGCAGGATCCATCCTTTCCCTGTGGTTGGATCCATCCTTTCCCTGTGGCAGGATCCAGCCTTTCCCTGGGGCAGGATCCATCCTTTCCCTGGGGCAGGATCCATCCCTTTCCCTGGGGTTGGATCCATCCTTTCCCTGGGGCAGGATCCATCCTTTCCCTGGGGCAGGATCCATCCCTTTCCCTGGGGTTGGATCCATCCCTTTCCCTGGGGTTGGATCCATCCTTTCCCCAGGGCTGGATCCATCCTTTCCCCGGGGCAGGATCCATCCTTTCAGGCCTGTTCCACGTAACCAGGAGCCCCGGGAGCCCCCCGCTCTGTGGGAGTCACTCGGGGACAGCGACCCCCTGACCCCCCACGGGTGGCTCTGGGGGGTTGGCAGTGCCTCTGTCCCCCCCCCCGGGGCCCTGACGGTGTCCCCGTGTCCCCTGGGCCAGGTGGAAGTGCTGTATGAGGATGAGCCCCTGAAGGAATATTACACCCTGATGGACATCGCCTACATCTACCCCTGGAGGAGGGTGAGCGGGGCTGCTGCCGTGGGCACACTGGTGCCATGGGGTGCCATGGGATGCTGTGGGGTGCCATGGAGTGCCTGGGAGTGCTGTGGGGTGCTGTGAGGTGCTGTGGGTCCAATGGGGTACTGTGGGTGCTGTGGGGTACCATGGGGTGCCGTGGGATGCTGAGTGGTGCTGTGGGTGCTGTGGGGTGCCATGGGGTGCCCTGGGGTGCTGTGGGGTGCTGTGGGGTGCTGTGGGTGCTGTGTGGTACCATGGGGTGCCGTGGGATGCTGTGTGGTGCCATGGGGTGCTGTGGAGTGCTGTGGGGTGCTGTGAGGTGCTGTGGGTCCAATGGGGTACTGTGGGTGCTGTGGGGTACCATGGGGTGCTGTGGGATACTGTGTGGTGCCATGAGGTGCTGTGGGGTGCCATGGGATGCTGTGGGGTGCCATGGGGTGCCCTGGGTCCAATGGGGTACTGTGGGTGCTGTGGGGTACCATGGGGTGCCATGGGATGCTTTGGGTTGCCGTTTGGTACTTTGGGGTGCCATGGGGTGCTATAGGGTACTGTGGGGTGCTGTGGGGTACTGTAGGGTACCATGGGTTATGGTGGGGTGCTGTAGGGTGGTGTAGGATGCCATGGGGTGCCATGGGATGCTATAGGGTGCTGTGGGGTGCTGTGGGGTGCCATGGGGTGCTATAGGGTGCTGTCAGGCGCTGTGGGGTACTGTAGGGTACCATGGGTTATGGTGGGGTGCTGTAGGGTGCTGTAGGATGCCATGGGGTGCCATGGGATGCTATAGGGTACCGTGGGGTGCTGTGGAGTGCTGTAGGGTACCATGGGTTACGGTGGAGTGCTGCAGGGTGCTATAGGATGCCATAGGGTGCTATAGGATGCCATGGGGTGCTATAGGGTGCTGTGGGGTGCCGTGGGGTACCGTGGGCACCACAGGGTGCCAGCCGTGCCCCTCTGCCCCCCCTCCTTCCCCGCAGAACGGCCCCTTGCCTCTGAAATACCGCGTCCAACCCGCCTGCAAGCGGCTCAAGCTGTCCCACCCTGCCCCTTCCGAGGGCACCAACACCAGCGGCGCCTCCGAGTGCGAGTCGGGCAGCGACAAAGCTCACAGCCCCGCCACGCTCCCCGCCACCTCCTCCTCCCTGCCCAGCCCTGGCACCCCGTCCCACGGCTCGCCCAGCTCCGGCACCGGCACCACCCTGAACGGCACCTCGAACTGCCACCCCCTGGCACCCACCGGCGCCCGGTGCCGCAAAACGACTGTGAACGGCAGCGCGGGCTCGGCCTTGACCTAAAACCCCGCCCGGCAGGGACTGCCCCGCCCCGGCTTTTCTTATGTAGATTGTTCTATACAGACCTTATATAAATATATATGTTGTACATAGGGAGAGGAAAAAAAAAAAAAAAAAAAAAGAAATAATTATACATACTTATTTTCTATCGACCGAGCAGATTAATTTAAAAAAAAAAACAAAAAACAAAACAAAACAAAACGCAGAACAAGACACAGGAACGTGGGTGGGTATTTTTTAAATGTTCTCTTTTTTTTTTTTTTCTGTTCGTCGGTTCGTTCGTTTGCGGTTGGTTGGTTGGTTGGTTTGTTGGTTGTTTTTTGGTTTGGTTTTTTTTGTCGTTTCTCGGTTTGTGGACTTTGGTTTCCCCTTCTGGGAGCTGCATGCCGGAGCTGGGAGCCACGCAGGTGCTGCCACAATTCCCTGTTTCCTCTCTAACGCTTTTCCCTCTCCTCCTCATCCCTCTCTCCTCGCTCGTGTCCCGCCCGGAGCGAGACGGGGACTCAGTGGGGACTCCTGGCTGCACAGGTAAGGGCCAAGCACAGGTAAGGGGCCAAGCACAGAAGCCAAAAACTGCCCCTCAGCCTCGCTGTGCTGTGGGGTTTTTTGTTTTTTGGGGTTTTTTTTTTGCATTTTTGTGTTTATTTGGGGGTTTTCAGGCGTACCTGGTGCCCGCAGCTGCCCCCTGGTCCAGGTGTCCCACCACCCCCAGCTTTGCCACGCGTGAGTTTGGGTCTTTCTTTGCTTTCCCTGTGTTCTCTGGACACACAGTCCCCTGTGTTTCAGGCTCTGGGCAGGCAAAGCCTCGCACAGACACTTCCCCTCCTTGCACAGTAAGTTCTCTCTTTGGGGTTTTATTTCCCAGCTTAAAAATTATCTCTGCTTGCAGCTTGCTGGCACTGGGGGTCGGAGGACAACCCTTTGGGGATATTTTCTCCTCCCTGGGGGTGCCAACAGCTCCGGGAAATTTGGGGGCATCCAAATGGTTGGGGGTTTCAAATCCAGGAGGGTGTGGGGACCCCCCCAGGGCGCCCATTTCCAAGCGTTTATTTTTTGGTCTCCCCCCTCCCCACCGTCCTTCCCACCCTCTCCTCCTGCCCTCGCATTGGGTTTTTAATAAAATAAAATACAAAAAAGCAGACTACAGTGCCTTTAGCCAGGAGGCTTCGGTGAGGGGCGAGTGTGGGAAGGTCCTGCCGTGCTTAGGGCAGGAGTGGAGCGGCCCCGAGGGAAGGGACCAACTTCCCACACGGACAGAAAAAAAGCACACGAGCCCCGGGGGATGCAGATCCCGAGGGTTCCTCTCCTGTCCTTGCTGGGGAGGGGGATGAAGGACACAAAACAATTATAGCAAGTGCCTGCAGCGCCCGGCGGCCCCCACGGCACGGTGAGAACCAAAGGAAGGTGGAATTGTAGGGACAGCCCCGACTCCCAGGGTCGGGAAAACACGGGATGTTGTTACTGTAGCTTCTGATTTGGAACTATTGTTTTTGGGAAGTGCTGCACCCCCAGCACGGACTCGGCTATAGCACAGCCCCAGGCGCTGGGGAGGCCCCGGGAAGGGTCCCCGCGGGGCCACTTTTGTCTCTTGTCCCCACCCCCTGGGCTGGGGCTGGGCCGGGGGGCTCCAGGTTTTGGGGGGGGCTCCGTTTGTCTCGACTTTGACACCCCTTTTCTCCTTGTAAATAGGCCAGGCTGGACTGTGGGAGGCGGCTGCCTCGGGCTGGGGTTCGTGTGGGGCTCGGGAGGGGGTGGTCTGGTCTTGGTTTTCCCTCTGTGGTACAAACCCGATGGCTCTGTGTGTTTGCATCCTGTACGGCGTTTTAATGTCCTGTAAGATAGCCCGGTGTCCAGGTATTGTTCTTGGTTACACATTTGTATGGATACAGCTTTGTAAATGTAATAAATGCTGCAGACTGTCCTTCCCGCCTGCACAGGGGCAGCTCCTGGTGCCTCCGTCCCAAATCCCACCGGTCCTTCCGTCCCAAACCCTGTGGGTCCCTCTGTCCCAAATCCCACAGGTCCTTCTGCCCTGCATCCTGCAGGTCCCTCTGTCCCAAATCACACAGGTTTCTTTGTCCTGCATGCCACAAGCCATTCCATCCCAAATTCCACAGGTCCCTCCATCCCCAATCCCAAAAGTCCCTCTGGCCTGCATCCCATGCGTCCCTCCATCCCAAATCCCGTGGGTCCTTCCATCCCAAACCCCACGGGTCTGACCATCCCAAATCACACAGGTCCCTCCATAAGAAATCCCATGGGTCCCTCTATCCCAAACCCCACGGGTCTGACCATCCCAAATCACACAGGTCCCTCCATAAGAAATCCCATGGGTCCCTCCATCCCAAACCCCACAGGTCTGACCATCCCAAATCACACAGGTCCCTCCATAAGAGATCCCTCCTCCCCAGATCCCACAGGCCCCTCCATCCCAAATCCCACAGGCCCCTCCATCCCGCATCCTGACGGGCACCCACAGCTCTGGCAGCGCAAAACCGCTCCTGAAAAACCCCACTGTCCACAGGATTCCTTCTTTCCCAGCTGCTGCTGGTTCGCTGCAGCTCCTCAGTAATTCAGATTTAATCGGGGTGGGGGCTCAGCATCTCCCCCCTCCCTCCGTGCCCTCCAGTGGGATGCACATCCCGGTGGTCCCGAGTGCATCCCGGTGGTCCCGAGCTCCCGTGGGCTCCACGTCAGGGCTGGGGGGGCAGGGGGGCCCCCTGCACCTCCTCCCCGTTGTGGGTGCCGTCGCAGTACGGGGGGTTTTGGGTGCGTTTGCAGCCGCAGAGCCAGGCGGGCCCGTCCTCCTGGGGGGTGAAGCGCAGCGGGGACATCCCCGGGGCCGCCTTCATGTGGGAGCCGTCACAGAAGGGCTGCGGGCAGACGGGCAGGGGGTAAAGGGGGGGGTCTGGGGGTGCCCGGCTGCTTCCCCGCGGGGTGTGTGAGACACAGGGGGGGCCGCGACCCCCCTCATCCCACCCACGGGCAGTGCATCCCTCGGGAACTGGGGGGGCGGCGGGAGAAGCCGGGGAGGGAACAGCGCCTCGTGCCCCCTAAAAACCTCCAGTCCGGGACCGGGGAGGGGGGTCCCTGTGGGGTTAGTCCTGCCCTGGCCCCATCGGCATCCCCGCACATCCCAAGTGGAGGGAGCAGAGCCCCTGGACCCCCCCGGAGTCCCTGGACCACCCCCAGCTGGCGGAGCCCCCCCGGAGCCCCCCATAGCCCGGAGCCCCCCGGACCTCCCCGGCCCCTCCAGACTCCCCCGCTCACGGAGCCCGCCGTCATCCCGGAGCCCCCCGGACCCTCCGGAGCCCCCCATGACCCGGACCCTCCGGAGCCCCCCATGACCCGGACCCTCCGGATTTCCCCGAGCCCCCCCGGTCCCCCCGGCCCGACCTGGCGCTTGCTGTGCCCGCACGAGCACCACGCGTACTTCTTGCCCGCCTTCAGCTCCACCGGGAAGGGCTCCTTGGCGGCGATCGCGGGCTGCGGGGGGGTGGCGGAGCGGAAGAAGAAGGGGGCCCGGCCCCGGAGCGCTCCCAGCAGAGCCCCGAGCGTGGCCGAGCCGAGCCGGAGCATGGTGCCGGTCACCTTGCCGGGCTCACCGCACCCCTGTCCCGGTCACCTTGCCGGGCTCACCGCACCCCTGTCCCGGTCGCCTTTCCGGGCTCACCGCACCCCTGCCCCGGTCGCCTTTCCGGGCTCACCGCACCCCTGCCCCGGTCGCCTTTCCGGGCTCACCGCACCCCTGTCCCGGTCGCCTTTCCGGGCTCACCGCACCCCTGCCCCGGTCACCTTGCCGGGCTCACCGCACCCCTGTCCCGGTCACCTTGCCGGGCTCACCGCACCCCTGCCCCGGTCGCCTTTCCGGGCTCACCCCACTCCGGTCCCGGTCACCTCCCCCGGCGGCTCCTCCTCCCGCGTCGCCGGAAGGTTCGGGCCGGGCGGGCTCGGCGGGAGCGCCGGGCTCGGTGCGGGAACGTTCCACCGGGCGCGGATCCGCGGCTGCTGCCGGTGATGCTGCCGGTGATGCTGCCGGTGATGGTCCCGGTGATGGTCCCGGTGATGCTCCTGGTGCTGCTGCCGGTGATGGTCCCGGTGATGCTCCCGGTGATGGTCCCGGTGATGCTCCTGGTGCTGCTGCCGGTGATGGTCCCGGTGATGCTCCCGGTGATGCTCCCGGTGCCCAATCCCGCTGTCCCTCCCGGTACGCGGTCCCGGTACCCGATCCCGGCTCCTGTCCCGGTGCCCCGATCCCGGTACCAGTGTCTGATCCCACTCCCTGATCCCGGTGCCCCGATCCTGGTTCCGCTGTTGATCCCGGTTCCCGCTCCCGGTTCCCGCTCCCGGTCCCAGTCACGATGCCCGATCCCACTGCGCGGTCCCGGTGCCCGCTCCCGGTGCCCGATCCTTTTACGCGGTGTCGGTGCCCAAACCCAGTCCCCGATCCCGATCCCCGGGCCTGATCCCGGTCCCTTTCCCGGGCAAGAAGGATCAGGATCCCCGGCTCCCGAGCCCTCCCCGTGCCTCAGCTTCCCCCGGGAGAACGGGGGGCGTGGAGCCCTTGGCTTTGGTGCTTCCAAGCAACAAACCCTCGGGAGAGGGGAGGACTGGGGAGCTGCTGGATGCTCGTGAGGTCAGCGAGTGGTTTTGGGCCCTCAGTGTGGGTTATCCCTGTTTTTGGGGGGAGGAAACCTTTCCACCAATTGCTCCTCCCTCGCCCTGGTCTCCTCTCATTCCCAAAGTGAACCCTCCCGGGGATCCCACTCCTGCATCCCGAGAGCATCCCTTGCTCCCGATGCTGCCACACATTCCCTGTGGAAAACAGGACCCGGCACCTTTCAGGGAATTCATCCCACAGCCCCTATTTTCTTTAAATTTGCCCCTTTCTGCATTAAAAAACTCTTTGATATTAATATTAATATTATTTATTATAATAAAGAACAGTCAAGCAGCGTGAAAAAAATATATCTTAGCTACATTACCTTAAATTGCCAAAAATATACACATTTTTCTCTTTTATTTAATTAAAAAAACCCCCAAAACAAATCCAAAAAAAAGACACATGCAACATACTAAATGAGACATCAGCATCAAAACGGGTAAAGAAACGTACCCCAGTGCAACTGAAACACAGATAATCTTTAGCTTTTTTTTTTCCTTTCTCCTTCTCTCCCTCTTTTTTTTTTTTCCACAGGGATACAACTGGCGACCTTCCAGCAGTGCCCCCCTTCTCCCCTCCCCTCTCCCCTCAAGCTGCCAAAGGGACTTTTGGCTCTGGGACAGGTTGAGGTGACAATTCCCAGGGACTGGGAGCCTTTGGAAGGTGTTGGAGAGATGTGTGTAAGTGCTTTATGTCTCTTATCCCCCTCGCCTTCTCCGGCCTCATCCCACCCTGTCCCAGGAACCCCCGGAGATCCAGGGGGGGGGATCATATTCCAATTGCTGCCACCACCGAGCAGGGGGCCAGAGATGCTGCACAGCTCAGCCCTCCCTGATTTAACAGTGAGCCTGCCTAAAAAAAAAACAAACACCCAATTCCTTGTTTTCCAACCTCTTCCAAAGCCTGGGTTCCCAAATCTCCTCCCAGGAGTGGTGCAGAGCCCCAGCCAGCACCTCTCAGCCCCCTCACTCAATAAGTGCCTCTCACTGACCCCCTGTGTGTCTCCTGCTGTCGCCCAGTGGGATAAATCCCAAATTTGGGGGGATTCCAGCACGGATTCTGGGTGTTTTGGGAGATCAGTGCATTGTCCCACAACTGGCTGCACAAGGGACTGATCCCAACAGCCTTCCCTCCTTCCCATCCCTCTCTCCCTGGTCCTGGCACGTTTCTGATTCCAGGGGGTGGAACGTGGCTGAATTTTGGAAGAATCTGACCAAGTCTGGGCACGACCTCAGGGCCTTGGGGTTTTATCTTGGGCTGGGGGTGACGGGCACCACGTGGGCAACAACATGGCAACGGGAATTTGGGATCTCGGAGTAACAAAAAGTGAGAAATAAAATAAAGATCCCCCCTCCTTGGACAAAGGGAGGTGGCAGAGCCCAGGCTGACACTCCTGCTCACCCAAACCAGTGCTGAGGAACGTCTGCTCCCAAATCCCAAGGATCTGAGGGATGGCAGGTCCAGCTCTGTGTGTGTGTGCAGTCACCACACAAAAACAGGCACTTCAGGGCTGAGGGGGCAGCCCCGAAATTTAGCATTTTAGCCCTAATTTGCTGAATACATTTGCTCTCTGTAGCAGCTGCTTTCAAGCCTGAGATTCCTCACGTGGGAGGGGGCAGCAGGGTGAGACCTGAGGTTTTTACAGCTCACCTGAGCCAGGGGAGCTTTAAAAACCAGCTCCTGCACTGAGCAGGGGGTCCCCGTGCCAGGGATTTTGGGTGGCACCTCTGGGGGTTGCCAAGGAGGGGGAACGACACAGCTGAGGGGAGGAGGGGGAAACAAGAGAAAAAAAAAATCAAAAGGAGTTTAAAAAGTGCAAGGACACAATTGTGCCGGAGCGATGGTGGGGGGGGGGGGGGGGGGGGCAGGGAGCCAAAATGCTTGGGTTGGACTGAAAGATCTCAGTCCCAGTTTGGAGGTGGCAGTTTGGTGGGGGGAGGTGGCACAGCTCACCTTGGCCCTCCAGAGGTGTCTGGGGACAGGGATGTGCCAGCGAGAGCCCCCAGGTCTGTGCTGTAGGGCCTGCCAGGAAGGGAGGCTTTTTTTTTTTCCTGCTTTTTTTTTCCACTTTTAGCTGCCATCTCCACCTTCCCAATAGCTTCTTAACCTTGTTAAAACATTAGCTTTTCTTTATATATATATATAAAAAAATTATATATATATATATATATAATATATATATATTTCTGGGCAGACAGCAGCATTCTGCCCAGTTCACAGAACTGCAGGCTGAGAGCAGAAAGGTTTTCTCTCTCCTTTTTTTAGCCTTAATTCGACCATCATGGTGACAATCTTCCAAACAACCAAATAAAATAACATAAAATAAAATAAAAATAAAATAAAATAAAAATGGAAGAAAGATATTTAGCAGATGAGTTTTGCCTAGGACAAGCTTTTCTAGTACATCAGCACAGCCCCACTGCTGACAGATTTGAATAGTGCAAACTAGTTTTAAAGGCAGTGGGAATGTGCTGAAAAATGTCATTAAGGTCCAACAACTTGGTTTTTAAGACCCTCAGATTTTTTTTTGCCAGCTGGAGCCTTCCCTGCCTGCCCCCAGGAGCTCTGGAGTTACCCAGGGCACGAGGAAAAGAAGGGGCATTGGTACGTTTGACGTAGGGGTTCCCCTTCCCCAGAGCTGCCCCACCTGTCCATCCACCCATCCATCCATCCATCCCTCCATCCATCCATCCATCCATCCATCCATCCATCCATCCATCCATCCATCCATCCATCCATCCATCCACCCATCCATCCATCCATCCACCCATCCATCCATCCATCCACCCATCCATCCATCCATCCATCCATCCATCCATCCATCCATCCACCCATCCATCCATCCATCCACCCATCCATCCACCCATCCATCCATCCATCCACCCATCCATCCATCCATCCATCCATCCATCCACCCATCCATCCATCCATCCATCCATCCATCCCTCCATCCATCCATCCATCCATCCACCCATCCATCCATCCATCCATCCATCCCTCCATCCATCCATCCACCCATCCATCCATCCATCCTTCCATCCATCCATCCATCCCTCCATCCACCCATCCATCCATCCATCCTTCCATCCATCCCTCCATCCATCCCTCCATCCATCCATCCATCCATCCATCCATCCATCCATCCATCCATCCATCCATCCATCCATCCATCCATCCTTCCATCCCTCCATCCCTCCATCCTTCCATCCATCCTTCCATCCATCCATCCATCCATCCCTCCATCCATCCACCCCTCCATCCTTCCATCCATCCACCCATCCATCCATCCATCCTTCCATCCATCCTTCCATCCATCCCTCCATCCATCCACCCATCCCTCCATCCCTCCTTCCATCCCTCCTTCCATCCCTCCTTCCATCCCTCCTTCCATCCATCCCTCCATCCCTCCATCCCTCCTTCCATCCCTCCCTCCATCCATCCCTCCATCCCTCCATCCATCCAAGCTCAGAGGAAGCCGATTCCTGGCTGAGGTTCCGGGCTGCAAGATGGAATTAAGGTCAAAAGGTGGAGGATGACGAAGGGTCCGATGTCCCGGCTCAGGATCCTGGTCACTGTCCCATTCCTTGGAGATCCCCTTTTCCCAAGAGCCCAGGACCAGCGGAAGAACACGGTTTTTGCCAGACTGGAGTGATCTGTGGTGGGTAGGAAAGAACAGGGATGGGATTTGGGACTCTCTTCCCCAAACACATTTTGATCTCCGAGCTCAGGTCCAGGAATCCACCTCCAGGCTCAAATGCACCTTCTGGCGTTGGATAAATCCCGGCTCCAGCCCCTTTTGCACACTGAACTGTTATCCTCTGGGAATCCTGGAAGGGAAGAGGCGGCCCAGAGCAGGAATGTGCTTTTCAGGTGAGGGCAGCACCGACCCCACAGCAGCTGGCAGGGCAGGAGTGGCAATGTCCTTCCAAGGAGCAGGTGGCCTTCCCCCTGTCCCCAGCTCCACTCCTCATCCGTTACTCCCACTTGTGTCTTTCCAGGCTGGATTTGGCTCCAGCTGAGCTGTTGGGGCTACACAGGGAAGAGCCCAGCGGGTGAGAAATCTCAGCTCCAGGAATTCTTCCCAACGTCCCCACCTGGGCACGGCCACCACGCCCCTTCCCGGCGCTGTCCCACCCAGTGCTGCCTCCGTGGGCACTGCCAGGTTCTGTCCCATCCAGTGCTGCCTCCGTGGGCACTGCCAGGTTCCTCAGGCTCGGCACAGGGGGGGCTCCCACCCCCAGGAATGCCCGGGAAGCTCATCCTGGGGGTTACACACAGGTGGAGGAGGTCGGGCAGGATCTGGTGGAATTCCTGGAATTCCCTCCTCCACACGGAGCGGGTTGGCAGGGAAACCCCCCCACACCTTCACTCCTCACGACACCAGGGCTCGGCCACAGACGTCCTGTCTTCCCAAAAGCACCTCTTGGCGTGGCCCAGCGCAGGGAACGCTCCTCGGAAGCCTTGTGCTCATTGCTCTAACAGTGTCAAGGTTGGCTGTGGAAAAGCCACGTTCCCCTGGGCAGAGGAGTTGGCTGCTGGTTTTTTCGGGGTCAGGGGGGGAGCTTAGCCCTTGTCCTGGGTAAGAGGAGCTCCCTTTTCATTCATGTTCTTTAAAAAAAAAACAAAAACAAACAAACAGAAAGAGACGCAGAGGAGACAGGTATGAGAGGAGACAGGAATCAGAGGGCCCTGATGTGCTGCACGCCCGGCCCTGCTCGCTGGCACCTCTCAGGCTCCTCCAAAACCAAGAGACACGGCAGCCCCAGGGTTCCCTCTGCCTGGTTCAGGCCCAACTGGCCCCTCAGCCCTGGCCTGTGGCTCCTAAATGTCTCCAGCCAGGGCTGGACCTCCTGGGTACAGGCACAGGTAGAGGGGAGGGATGGAGGAGGTGGAAGTGTCGCCCCACCAGCCCCTGGGCACGGGTGTCCTGGCACAGGGCCGTTCCCAGAGAGGTTGGAAGCCTCTCCACCTCTCCTCCGGGGTGCAAGACTCCTCCTAACCCCTGGGTGTCAACATGGAGCCACCTTCGTGTTCCCTCACCAGGCTCTGCGGGGCCAGCCCTGCCCGGGGCACCTCATCCCATCCAAATCCTGGGGAGAAGGGAGCCAAACCCACAGCCTGTCCCTGCCTGGGGCACCTCATCCCATCCAAATCCTGGGGAGAAGGGAGCCAAACCCACGGCCTGTCCCTGCCTGGGGCACCTCATCCCATCCAAATCCTGGGGAGAAGGGAGCCAAACCCACGGCCTGTCCCTGCCTGGGGCACCTCATCCCATCCAAATCCTGGGGAGAAGGGAGCCAAACCCACGGCCTGTCCCTGCCTGGGGCACCTCATCCCATCCAAATCCTGGGGAGAAGGGAGCCAAACCCACGGCCTGTCCCTGCCTGGGGCACCTCATCCCATCCAAATCCTGGGGAGAAGGGAGCCAAACCCACGGCCTGTCCCTGCCTGGGGCAGCCGTGTGTCTGCACACACAGGTAAGGACCCCTCGGGAGCCCCTGGGCCTGCCAGGGACAGGGATCCCTGGGATCAGGGATGCAGCAAAGCCAAGGAGTATCCCGGCCCTGCTCCCCCAAATAACCTGGAGCACAGGTGTGCCTGCCCAGGGCTCTGGGGGTCAGGGGAGTGCCAGCAGCATACGCACCGTTCCTTTGGGGGTGTTGCCATCAGCCTGCAGGTTGAGGAAGGGGTTGGGCTGTGCTGTCAGGACGGGTGGGAGGCCCGTTCCCGAGGCCAGGAGGCTGTTCCCAGGAGTGCTGAGCGGTGGGGTGGCCTGGGGGGCCAGGAGGGCATTGCCAGGGTTGAGCTGCTGCGGGGACAGGGAGGCCAGGAGGGAGCTGGTGCTGGGGGGCGGTTGGGGGGCCGAGGTCATCAGGGCGGGGGCCGAGGTGGCGGCCAGGAGGGAGCTTATGGACAGCTGGGACGAGCTGCTCATCTGCAGCCGCTGCAGCTCCCGCTTCTGCTGGATCTGCTGCATCATCTGGAACACCAGGGCCTGCTGCTCCTGCGGGCAAAGGGGGAGGGAGACGAGTCACGGCGGGGACAGAGCGCTCGGGAGGAGGTGGCACCTCGAGCTGTGCCAGGGGAGGTTCAGGGGGGGGATTAGGGAAAATTTCTTCGCTGGAAGAGGGGTTAAGCACTGGAACAGGGCTGCCCAGGGAAGTGGTGGAGTCACCATCCCTGGAAGTGTCCAAAAAGCAAGCAGAGGTGTCACTAGGATATGGTTAAGTGGGATTCGGTTGGGATTTGGTTGACGTTTGGACTCGATCTTGGAGGCCTTTTCCAACCTCAATGATTCCATGACACACTCTATCCCAGGCAATGCTACTGGAGACAGGGAGAAAGTCCCCTTGATCCCATCTCTGCAGGGAGAGAGAGGATCAGTCTGCCTTGTGTTCATTAACAGCCTGTGCCTATGACCTTTCCAACCCCGCTGTTTCCCGACACACAGGATTAGTGAACCCTCACCCAGACACCTGCAGGCACACAAATCCACTCAGCAATTCCCAATCCATCAACCCAAGGATTTTAAGTCTGTGGCCTTCACAATCCTGAATTTCCAGACTGGCTCCTAATTTCCTCCCCCGGCTCATCCCAATTCCCAGCTCAGCCCTGACCCACAGGGGGGGTGCAGGTGAGCAGGACCTGAGTGGGGGACGAGGGTCACACCTCACCTGCATCCAGAGGGACGCCCTCAAATCCAGCAAACTGCAGGAATCGCTATGGCAACCATCGACCAGTGCAGCAGGCTGAGAGCTGACACTGTTGTGCCCCCACGGGGATGCAGCTGATGACACAGTGACATCAGCTGCTCCACAGAGAGGCCCTCTGAAACTTGCTTTTCCTGGGATATAAATAACCTGACCCAGAAACCCATCCAGAGCGACGGGCCAGGCTCCAGGGAGACAGAAAGGAGCAGAGCACAGCTCCATTGATGGCAGCTGGTGGCATTCCTGGGTGGCTCCACCCAGGGCAGGGACAGCGCCGAGGGCTCCGCAGGGCACTGACTGTGGTTTTACACCCAGTCTGCCCCCTCTCCACGCAGCCTTTCCCACCACAGGGCTGCTGTTTGACCCCCCAAGAGCCTCAGAGCAGCTGCCTGGTCCTTTTCCTGACCCCAAAATCCTCAGCCACCTGCAGAGTCCTGCTGGCATTTCCAGTTCTCCGGGTAAATGTGCCCAGACACGGATCACCTGCCTCAGGACTAGAGTAATTTGGTGTTTACCTCCTTCTAACCTCAAACAGTGTCCTCAAGAGTGCTCCTCACCTCCCGTGGGCCTCAGCACACCTGGGAGCCCAGAGCCCAGCCCCCCCAGCAGCAGGATCAGACATGATTTGCATCCAAGGATGGCTGGAGGAGGAAAGAGCTCAACGCATTTTACTCCCCCCCTCCCCGATTCTAGGGTGGCTCAGAAGTTCCCACCTTCTCACCCCCCTCAGGACGTGGGAAACCCAGATTAAATTTTTTCCCTTCGTACAAAGAAAACGGTTCAAATCCCAGCTCCCCTCCTCGGGAGGTGCTGCACCTTCCTGCCTAAAGCTTCGCTCCTCATTCCACCCACAGCATCCGGGAGCCGGGAAAAGGCGCCCGGCTCGGCGTCCCCGTGGGCAGGGGACTCGGGGCAAGGAGGCAGCCCTAAGTTTTGCCCTCTGCTGCGAGGTTTTCCCGCTGGACAGCTCAGCACTCACCGGATTAAGCGGCTGGGAAGTCAGGAGCTGCTGGAGCTGCTGGAGCTGCTGCTCGTGCTGGTGCAGGACGTGCCGCTGCTGCTCCGTCAGGGGACTCAGGCTGGGAATGCTGCGAGGGAACAGGGCAGGGAACGTCAGCGCGGCCCCTCTCGGTTCCTGCACGCACAGGGCTCGTCCCTCCCTCCCTCCCGGAGCTAAACTGCTGCTGGAGAGGGCAGGGCCGTGCCCCCGAGCCCCCCGTCCTCACCTGCTCAGGCTGGTGGAGAGCTGCAGGGCCGGGGGCCCGCCCGGCCCCTGCGTCGGCGCGCTGGCGGGCTGGGCGGCCTGGGCTCCGTTCAGGTTCCCCAGGATCCCGTTGATGGGCATCTGCTGGCCTCCTGCCAGGGTCCCCATCAGGCCGTCCACCATGGGCACCGTGGAGAGGCTGTGGCTGGCACTGGTGCCTCCCCCCAGCCCGCCGCCGGCCACCCGGGCCAGGCCGTTCACCTGCTGCACCCCGGGCAGGGGTAGCGAGGCAGGACTCTGCTGCAGCATGGGCAGGGGCGGAGGGGTGCTGTGGAAGGACAGGGAGGAGCTGCTCCTGCTGGGACACCCTGAGTGAGGGTCCTGGGGGAGAAACGGACACAAGAGCATCGGACTGGGGCGGCTGCCAGAGGTCGGCTCAGCTCCGAGGGCGCCGAGGGCGGGAGCTGGAGGTGGGAAGGGGGGGGACTGTGAGTGCAAGTGCAGGTCAGAGGGGTCCCAGAACTCAGACATGCTTTGGCTGGATCTCCAGGATAACTCACGCTCCCGGTCTCAGCTACTCTACTCAGACCTCAGCACTGAGATGAAGAACGGGCACGCCGGGGAAAGAATTCCTGATTCTGAGCCTGGGCTACGAGGCTTTAGGAGCTGGCTACCGAGTCAGAGTCCTGGGACTGCACTGCTCCCTCCCTGAGCCCCTTCCCGGCCGGCTGGCGGGCGCAGGGGCCGTGTTACCTCAGAGGAAGTGGAGAGGGAGTTCTCAATCCCAAAGCTGTTCTTGCACGGGGGGCTCTTGCTGATGCTCAGGGAATCGTTGTTGCAGACTGGAGGGGGGAAAGAAGTGAGGATGCAGAGTCAGGGCTGGAGCCTGACAGCCAGGGACAGTGTGTAAACGGGTCAGACCCCCCCGCGTGACCCCCCTGCCCACCCCGGGGCACAGGGGGGGTGTCCCCCTGTCCCCTCACCGTTGGGAGGCAGGATGTACTGGGCCTGGCTGCCGGGGCCGTTGCTGCTGGTCACCACGGGGAAGGGGACGGAGAGCTGGACGTTGAGGAGCTGCAAACGCTCCTTCTTGGCCGTCAGAGTCATGATCTGCTCCTGCAGCCGCTGGTTCTCCTTCTGCAGCGAGTGCAGGGCCTTGAGCATTTCTACAACTGCAGGGGAAGGAAGGGGGCAGGGGACGGGGGCAGGGGAGAGAAGGAGGATGGAGGAAAGAGGAGAAGGGGATCACGGGATCCACAGTTAGACCCCACTCTGGGAGGAGACTGGCCCCAACCCCCAGTCCCACTGGCAGCTACTCCCCCATGGCACACACTGGTGCTTTGTCCCCCACCCGGCTCCGCTGCCTGTGGGCAAAATCCCAGCTGGCTCCCACACAAACACACACAAGGACCTCTCCTCTCTCAGTGACTCACTGTTCACTCCGGCTTCCCCGTTGCCCTGCTTCTCCAGGAGCTGCTCGATGTTGGGGGTGGCCTGGGGAACATTCTCCAGCTGCCCACTGCTGCTGCAGGACACGGTCTGGTCGAACAGGGTCGGCAGGCTGCTGATGGGGGACCTGGGCGAGGGTTGGGGGGTGTCAGAGAGGCTTCCCTGCTCCATCCTCCTCCGCTCCCTGCTCCCACAGCTCCTGTGCCTCATGCTGGGAGTGGCTGCATCCCCCCCCCCCCCACCTCAGCCTCCTCTGCTCCACTCCAGGTGAGCCTCTCGTTCCTGTTAGTCCTGGCTTGTGTTAGGAAAGCAAAGCAGCCCCATCCCTTTCTATCCCATCCGATCCCATCCCAGTGCATCGCATCCCATCCGATCATATCCCATCCCATCCCATCCTTCCCAGCCCCGAGGAGCAGGGAAGGAGCCGCCTCCTCCTCCTCCCCAGCCTCTTTCCCTTTCCTTGCTGTGTCATCCCACGGCTTCCCGGGGTTCCCGCGCGGTGCCCGCGGGCGGGGAGGACTCCTGAAGGACACTCACATGGAAGAGAGACTCTCCTGCGGCGACGTCCCTCGGCAGCCGAAGCTGCAATCCTCCAGGTCCGGCTCTGCGCGGGGAGAGGGACAGAAGGGGCCGGTGTTGAGCGGCGGGCGGTGCCCGGGGTGTCCCCGCTAGATGGGAGCACCGAGCAGCACCGACACACCGACAGACACCGGGAGGCACCGACAGACACCGAGCAGCACCGACACACCGACAGACACCGGGAGGCACCGACAGACACCGGGAGGCACCGGGAAACCGGGCAGGACCGAGACACACCGAGAGACACCGAGACACCGACAGATACCGAGCGGCACCGAGAGACACCGACAGACATCGGGTAGCACCGAGAGACACCGAGAGACACCGGGAGACACCGAGCAGCACGGGGAGACACCGGGAGACACCGGGCAGGACCGAGAGACACCGGGAGACACCGGGCAGCACCGAAACACTGGGCACGACCGAAAGACACTGAACGGCACCGACAGACACCGGGCAGCACCGAGACACCGGACACGACGGAGAGACACCGAACGGCACCAAGAGACACTGGCAGGACCGAGAGACACCGAGAGACACCGAGAGGCACCGAGAGACACCGGGCAGCACCGCACCGGGCAGCACCGAGAAGCACCGAGCAGGACCAGGTAGCACCGGGCAGAACCGCACCGATCAGTCCCGAACAAGCCCGGACAGAACCGCACCGAGCGGCCCCGATCGATCAACCCCGATCAGCCCCGGGCAGCGCCAGCCCCGCGCTGCGCAACGCGGGGCCGGACCCGCCTCCCCCGGGGAGGGGCCGCTGGCACCGCCTGGCACCCCCGGCACGGGGGGGTCACCCCGGGGAGGTCACCCGGGCCCGCTCTGCCCCCGCGATGGGCGAGGAGGAGGTTTTCCTTGAGCTGGAAAACCGTTCCTTGAGCTGGTTTTCCCGGAGCTGCCGGGGGGGGTGTGGGGGGATGGATAAATCCTGTGCCCAGCCCTGCGCGGCTTTGCCCTTCGCCACTGCAGATCCACCCCCCTCCCCCGCCTCCAGGATCGACCCTGGAATCCTGGAGGATCAGTCTGTGATTCTTCGTAGAACGACAGAGTCGTTTATGTCGGAAAAGACCTCCGAGATCAGCCAGGATCCAGGATCCTTTCCCGAAACCCAGCGGGGGTTCTCCAAAGTTTCCAGGTGCTCAGCTCCTTTCTAAGGAGCTTAAACGGAACGGAATCGTTCCAGTTGGAAAAGCCCTCCAAGGTCATCGAGCCCAAACATTAACCCAGCACTGCCACGTTCACCACCAAACCCTGTCCCCAAGTGCCACATCCACACGTTTTTTGAGCACTTCCAGGGCTGGTGACTCCACCACTGCCCTGGGCAACCTGGGCCAGTGCCTGACCACCTTTCCGTGATGAAATTTTCCTCTGATGTCCAACCTGACCCTCCCTGTCCAACCTGACCTCCCCTGGCACAGCCTGAGGCCGTTCCCTCTCCTCCTGTCCCTTGTTCCCTGGGAGCAGAGCCCGACCCCCCCCGGCTCCCCCCTCCTGTCAGGGGGTTGCAGAGCCAGAAGGTCCCCCCTGAGCCTCCTTTTCTCCAGGCTGAGCCCCCCCAGCTGCTCCTGCTGCTCCAGCCCCTTCCCCAGCTCCACTGCCATTCCCTGGCCACGCTCCAGCATCTTGATGTCCTTCTTGTCATGAGGGGCCCAGAAGTGACCCCAGGATTCGAGCTGTGACCTCGGCAGTGCTCAGTTAAGAGGGGGGGAAATGCTTTAGTATCCAGAATCCTCCCCCCCCAGCCATCCCTCCATCCCAGGAAGCTGAGAACGGAGCCACATGCAGGATCTCTCCCATCCAAGGAGTAATCCAGGAGTGAACTGTATTTATCTGCCATTTGCTTCCCATCCCCGGGGCCTGCCAGCCCATAAACACACGCTCCCCTCGCTCTGGGACGTGTCAGATGTTGTGACTACAGCCCACACCAGCTGGCTCAGGGCCCCTCCTCTTCTTCACACAACACGAGACAGTTTCTCATGTGCAAGAATCCCGGAAATCTCCTGCAGGGAACGCTGTGATTTACAGTGGGATGCCCGGAGAGGGGGATTTGCTGTGGCTGGGAACAAGCAAACGCAGCTGTTGCTCAGCAGCTCTCACAGACAGGTAGGAGTGGGATCCTCGCTCCTTCATCCCCACGGGAATGTCCCTCTGGACACTGATTACAGCTGGGCCATCCTTCTGGGCAGGAGCTGTGGCTTTCTGGAGGTGACCAGCAGTTGCCACTCGACACTGGTCTCCCAGTATAAGAGCTGAGAGCACCTTCCAGTGCCTAAAGGGGCTCCAAGAGAGCTGGAGAGGGACTTTGGACCCAGGTCTGGAGTGACAGGACAAGGGCAATGGCCTTAAGCTGAAGGAGGGGGGATTTAGATGGGATATTGGGAGGAAATTCTTTAATATAAGGGTGGGGAGGCCCTGGCACAGGTTGCCCAGAGAAGCTGTGGCTGTCCCATCCCTGGAAGTGCCCAAGGCCGGGTTGGATGGGGTTTGGAGCAACGTGGGCCAGTGGAAGGTGTCCCTGCCCGTGGCAGGGGGTGGCACTGGATGACCTTTAAGGTCCCTTCCAACCCAAACCACTCCATGATTCCACACAAACATCCCCAGCCCACCCTGTGCAGCTTCCCCCAAACCATTTTAACTTGCAACTAAATAAAAATTCGGGGAAGGTTTGACTCCCTGCTCGTCCCTGTAACGTCGTTTGCTGCAGCCCAGGGAGGCTGCACACACATGATTCTGGTTTCTGAGGCAGCACCAGGCTCCACATTCAATTATCTCCTGGCCAACACCACCCTGATGTGTCCAGAACAGGAGATGACTGAGTTATCACCCAGAGACAGCCCTTCCCGAGGCAGCCAGCATGGAAAAGAGGCTTGAAGACAACCAGAAGAGATAAAAACGTTTGGTCTGTCATCATAACACGGCAGGATCCAGGACAAACCGTGGGAGGAAGGACTAGACAGTAGCTCAGATAAGAATCAGACTCTCTGTACTGCCAAAGGCAGCGTGGTTTGAACCTGCAGCAGTGAAAACAACTCCTCTGTTCCCCCAGTTCCCTCCAGCACATGGAAATGGGGAAAAGCTGAACTATTGCTGCAGTGAAAGCTCTGTCTCCACGGGATCTGTCTGCACAGACACTCTCAGGAACAGGAATCTGAATTAAAGACAAGGTGGGATTACTGAGAACTTCACGACCATCCTGTTAAACGATTTGGGATTAAAGGCATCACCACACTTTTAAGTGAAAAGGGCCCCCACACAGGAGGTTTAATGCATGTTAATTAATCCCCCTGGAGAAAAAAAAAAAAAAAACAAGTGAATTTGGCTTAATGCCCTCTGGGCCACTAATTCCAGCAGGAGATAGTGATGGACAGAGCTTAAACGTGACAAAACCCAGGAGCTGTTCTTTAAGGCTGCCTGGAATTGGGGAAAAAAAAAAGTATCCTGAAGCTTCTGAGATCCCTGTCAAACAAACAACAACAAAAAAAAAGCAATCTTGGAAAAGGAAATTAAGGATCAGGGGGGTTTTTTTTGAGCACTCTGTATGTTGGATTTTGCCTCCGTGATTCACTCTTCAGTAGCCCTGGGGCTGGAACAGGACCCGGACTCCAGGATTATCCCTGACAGGTGATTCCTTCCCTCTCCTGTCAGCACCTTGCCAAAACAACAGCATGGGGTCGAGGGAAAGGTAATTCCTTTCACCCCCTTCTTTCCATCCCTTAATTCCAGGTGGGTGAATCACTCCCGACTCCCACGGGCTGAGCTGTGCTGTCCCCTCCCAGCTCAGGGACAGACAGACAAAATACTGCCAGGGACACACAGAGGGACCTTCCAGGGGCTTGCACAGGTCAGGAGGAAAAAACACACGTGTCCATTCATGCTTCACATGCCCCCTTGTTAAGGCAAATGAGGGAACAGTGGTGTGGGATTATCTGGAGCACTCTGAGCCACCCCTAATGAGGGCTGTGTTTTCAAGTGCTTGTCACTCAGCGTGACACCAGACAGGCTTTTACCTCCCAGGATTCAGCATCCAGCACAGCTGAGCTCCCAGATTTCTGGGTTAGGGGAGCAGGAGGCTGTGGCACCAGTAACTAAACAGCTGAAAATCAGGAGGGTGCTTTTGTTTAACCACTGGTGCGAACCAAAAAAAAAAAAAAAAATCAGCCCTGCTCTGTCTGAGGGGGAAGAAAAGTAGGGAAATCTTATGATGCTTCAAGTTTTCCTGCTTGTTAACCAGGCAGTTCTCCAAGGAAAATGAATTTGCCTCGGTGGGAAAAAAAAAAAAAAAAGAGCAGTTGTAAGTGATTCAGGGCTGGCACGTTGGTGTTTGGGAGTGGAAAACCAGTGGGTTTTGTGGCATTCAGGACAAAGCCAAAGGGGAAGGGAAGAAAGTAACTCAGAACAGAAGAGGAAGATGAAAATTCGGAGCGTGAGAGAGAGAGAAACCCAAGGAAACAAAGCCCAAGGAAACAAAGCCCAAGGAAAAGCTTTCGAGGCATTTTGAGCAAGCAAAGCTCATCGTGGCTTTCACTGCGTGAAAAAAAAGACAACAAATTCTCCAGGGAAGGACTTGACACTCCTGCACTTTTCCAGGGAGACACACACCAGCCAGGGACACACCAGATGTGTTTTAGGGGAACACAAGCACCCCCTGCTCAGGGAGAGCCCCTCTCTCAGCCCTGGCTCTCACACAGAGGGGGGGAGCAGGCAGGGAGGGCAGCTGGAGACGACCAGAGTTGCCTCCACTCTTCCAGGGAGCCCCCCCTGGGAATTCCAGGCTCACATACCTTGGGATTCACGTACCTGCCCGGCTGCTTTCCGACTGGTTCAGGAGGGGGTTGATCGACAGCCCTGATGTGAGGGGGCTTCCAAAGATATGTGAGGAAGGGAGGCTGAATGTTGAACCTGCCAGTGAGAACACCTGCAGGGACAGCAAGCAGGGAGGGGGGAGATGTGGCTCAGAGAAGTGACTTCTCGAAAGCACAAGAGGAAAATAACTTCATTATTCCATCTCTTCCCGACTCCAACCCTGAGAGGGTGTTATAAAAATATCTCCCTGGCAGTCTCGCTAGACAGCTGAGATCTTCCCAGCCCTGCCTCAGAGCCAGGAGCCTGAAGGAGCCGTGTTAACACTGCAAAACTCTGTAAAACACCTCTCAGAGAGCTCCTGACGAGGCTCCGTGTCCTGGCACAGCCCACCCAGCCGGGACCTGCCAGCCCTCCCTCGGGGGGCCTGTGCTGCTGGGCAGGCAGGGCTGGCACTGCTGGCAGGACCCAGCACAGGACCCACCTACCAGAGCAGTGGGAAGTTCCCAGTCAGTGGGAAGCCACCTGTCCTTTTTAGGCTCCAATTCCTCCCAAACCCACACAGGTCGTGCGGGCTGTGACACCCCCACACCTCCAAAGTGCAGGAAGAGCAGCTGTTCCCACGGGGGAAAGCAGCTCCCCCCGTGCCCACAGGTGGCCCTGGCTCTGCCCAACCCTCTCCCAGAGCAACCCCTGGGCAGGTCCTGCTGTCCTTACCTGCGTGGTGGACACGGAGGAGGAGGAGGAGGCTGGGATGGTGCTGGCGAAGGGGGAGCGGTTGAGCTGCGGGAGGGACGAGGTGCCCTGGTGTGCCAGGAGGCTGGAGGAGAGGGGGGTGCTGCACACAGCCCTGAGCACCCCACCCCCGTGGGAAATGGGGTCCTTGTTACTGGTGTAGATCCCTGCAAGGGGGAGGGGGGAGATGGGTTAGAGAGACAGGATTCCCTCCTCTCCCTTCCAGGGCCTGGTTTTCAGCAGGGCTGGAGCTCAGTGGCACCAGTGCAATTCCAGGGTGGTCTCAGCCCACAACCCCTCTATCCAAAGGTGTATCTCCGAGTTTTCCAGCCTTGCCCCTTCCCCAGTGCATCCAGATGCAATCCAACAGGCAAATCACAGCGCTGGGAGACTCACCCAAGGCACGAATCGTGGCAGAAGTGGGATGGACTCAAAGAGTTCACACACCTGCCCCCTTCTGCGGTGCCCACAGAGACAAAAACGGGGAAGAGGGAGAGAGGAGAGAGCTGCTGCCGAGGGAGGGGACCCGTCTGCCTTCCCTTGGCTCAGGAATGCAGTGCCCAGAGCAGGGGGAGCCCTGCCAAGAGCTCTGCACGAGAGAAGAATGGGAGAGAACGAGCAGAACAGGGCAACGAGCAAGAACAGGGGGAACACGGAGGCCTGGCAGCCTCCTCCTCTTTGAAACATCCCTTTGTTTGTTCCAGGGAGAGGCAAAAAAAAAGAAAAAATTGGCCCAAGGTTAGGGCTGGGGAAGCTGCCTGGATTCCTGCAGCTCCTTCCCTCCAGACAAACGGCCCCGGGCTCCTGGAACACAACAAAACTACCTCCCCCCCTGCAATCTGACCTAAATTGGAGCATCTGCAAACAACCCACAATAGACCGACGACAAGTTCTGCTGCCAGAACAGTGTCAAACCTCAGCCCCTCCTCTGCTGCTGCCTTAACCCCTTCCTGCCCCGTGTCCTGCCTGTCCTCACCCTGGCCTGGCTGGGGAAGGCAGCTCAGGCTGGGAACAGCTGTAAGGACGTGGATGTGGTAAGAGCAGGACGAGAGGTTTTGCTTTTAAAAGAGGGGTTAAACTTGAACCGCTGAGGAGAGTCTCTAATTTGGGGTCAGACTGTGGTTGTTCTGGTTTGGCCTGTGAATATCCCTCTCTATCGAGCTGGAAATTCAGCTCTGGCTGGCTGAGGCTTTGCAGCCCTTGAGCAAAAAGGGTTTGGAACGTCCCCCCTCCCCAGCTCAGACCTGCACCCCAGCCCCAGCCCCAGCAGACCCGGAGGAGATTCCAGGATGAAGGGCCAGGACGGAACAGGGGGAGCCCAGAGGTGGATGTTTATGGGGACGGAATTCAGGGGACTGGACTCTGCAGGCAGGTCCAGACAGCAGCTAAACGTGAGGAGAAAAGGCTGGGAAAAGCAGCTGTGCACACCTGGAGCCCCAGGGGGAACATACCTGAGCCCAGCAGCGGGGACTCCATGCTGAGGCTGGGCAGGTTCCCGGTGTGGCTGAAGGAGCGGGAGGAGTTGCCGACGCTGGAGCTCACGAGGGAGCCCCCGGAGAAGGGTGACGAGGACGTGGAGGTGGACCCAGCCAGCTGGGCCCCCAAAATCTCTTTGCTTTTCCCCCCCTTTGGCCTGCCGGGCCCGTGCTTGTTCTTCTTGCTCCCCTTGTGCTTCTTTTCCTTCAGCACCTCTCCCTCCTCCAGGCTCAGCGACGGCATCCGCTTGTGGCTGCTGCTGCTGCTGCTCCCACTGGTCCCACTGGTCCCCACCGAGGGGCCACTGGGGGGATTTGAGGCTTTGTAGTCCACGGGGGAGGCGTCCCGGGCTCTCTGCTGGCTCACAGCCGAGGTGGAGAAGCGCATGATGGACCCAAAGCCGGAGAAAATTACCTTCTGCTCGAAGACGTCGCCCTTCTGGCCCTCGTACAGCGGGGAGCAGTGGGAGGAGGACGAGGAAGACACAGGTTTCCGGTACTTCTCGTCGTCCTGCTCGAGCTTGGGGAAGGTCACAAAGTCCTGGGAGCACTGCAAGCTGCTGCAGGAGGTACCTGGGGGGGCACAGGGGAGGCAGGGGGTGGCAGAACTCAGCCCACGAGGCGACAGCAGCACAGGGGCACAGCACAGGTCCTTCCTCCCAGTAAAGTGCCCGAGCTGAGCCATCCCTGTGACCTCCCCCCCCAGCCCTTGGATGCTCCCTGGGAAGCACCAGCAGCAGGTTCATCCCCACCTGTAGTGTCTGTTCCCCCCCATCCCTGCATCCCCCTCCCATCCCTGCATCCCCCAGGAGCACCCCAGGGGATGGGACGTGACAACAGCTCGAGAAGAACCGAGCGAGGTCGGAGCAGATGGGAGCCCTGCAGGGCTCTGCCTCAAGGCTCGGGGGAGCCTGGCTGTCAGGTGTGGGCTCAGGGCTCTCCTCTCGTGCTCCTCAACCACAACTGCAGCCTGAACCACCTACGGAGCAGAGGGCAGGTGCTGCCCAGATTGTCTGAGCACAGAATCCCTTCCCTCCTCCCTCCACTCCGACATCTGGAGCTGATTTTCCTCAGGAGCCCGTGCAGGAGGGGAGCTGGAGCACTCCTCTGCCTCCCTTCTTCCCTCTGTGCACGGAGCTGGGAGCAACCAGACTTTTCCCTTTCCCTTCAAGGGGTTAAAGAGGTCGCCATTGGCAAGGGTTGAACAGGTGAACAGGTCTCTTTGTACACAAAACATCACCACCATTCTCCCCTTCCTTCTCCTTCATCCCCACCCTCTTTCTTCTCCTCTCCCTCCTCCTTCCCCCCTTACCTGCAGGCTGGAAGGTCCCGCTGGACGAAGCCGAGCTGAAGCCAACGGAGCTTTTCCCGCTTCCCGTCTTCTTCCCCTTGTGGCTGCTGCCATGGCTCGAGGACTTCCTGCCTTTCACCTCCGACCTGCCGACCTCTGAGGTCTCCTTGCTCCCCTCATGGTGGCTGGTGGAGCCCTGGGCAAGGCACAGACACGGGGGGGACTCACTCGAGCCAGATGTGGCCCCAGCGGGGGCTCGTTTTCCCAATTTCCCCCCAGAGCAGTAATTGCCCCCTCTGCCCACACAGGGCTGGCCAGGTCAGGTTACTCAGGAGGGAAAGGCAACATTTCCCTCTCTTGCTGCCTGGTGGCACCAGGCTTTATACTCCCCAGGGATTACCCTCATCCCGTGGAAGTGCAGGAAATTAAAGAGGGCACTGCAATCAGGGCACAGGCAGCGGAGACTCCCCGCGCCGACCAGCCCGAGTAAACTCTGAATTTGGCCAGGATTCAAACACATATTTCAGCTTCCTCTCTCAGGTGTGCTGCTCTCAGCACAGTCATCCCACCTGGGGGAACTTGCTCATCCTTGTGCTGTCACAGGAGTTTCCCAGAGCCAGCCCAGGCCTTCCCAAACCTCCGGCAGTAAATTATTCCCCCGGTGACGCCCTCAGAGCAGCGTCTGACCACGCAGCAACAGATGCTCCCCAAACCCCAGATAAGCCTGCAGGAGACAGGGAAGCAAGGGGGATGAAGGGGCTGGCCAGATGCTGGGAAATCCAGGAGCTTGGGATGAGAGAGAGAAGTGTGGGAGTTCAGCAGGGGGAGAGGGGGACGGACGGAAAACCAGCTTCCCTGGGGTGCTCACTGTGGGATATGAAACCTTCCCCTTCAAATCAGTTCCAAGCCAAGCCTAAGTGTTCAAAGATCACTTCTTTTAGGTGTCACTGCAACCAATCAGTATTATAAATATGGCTCTACTGTGGTGGCTGCAGCCCAAAACACCTGGGCATCAGTGAAAACACCTTCCCGTTCCTTACGGGGAAGGCAATGGAGAAGCACAAATCCCTTCCTGCCATCCCTGGCTCCAGCTGACCTCTTCCCGGGGAGAGCTGGAGGAAAAAGGGGCTTGTAAATGCAGACTCATGAATGCCCAGATAAAAATCTATCCCTCTGGTTCCTCCCACATGGTTTAATCACTCTGCACAATGCAACAGCTGGCAGGATAACACACACCAGATGTGCCGGGAATATGAAAGACAGGAGGAAGGGAGTGGTGGAAATTGGGGGGTGGGAGGGGGGGGAGGAGGAGGGGGGGGGGGGGAATCTGTATTTTCTCATCACAGACTCCTGG
Organism: Pipra filicauda; assembly: GCF_003945595.2. Lineage (NCBI taxonomy): Eukaryota > Metazoa > Chordata > Aves > Passeriformes > Pipridae > Pipra > Pipra filicauda. The sequence goes on from NW_024104771.1 coordinate 156,472, forward strand.
ATGTAGGAGATTAAACCTCCTTGATTTATGAGCTCAGAGGGAGCATGAAAATCTTTCCGCCTTTCCACATGTGCCTGGGGAAGGGAAAGGGGAGCGGGGTCTGGGGGCTGTGGGAAGGCCTGAGGCTGCTCTTGGAGTCACGGGAATGGGATGGTTCTCCTTCCCAAAATTCACTGGTTTGGAGCTCAGCACAAGGTGCAGGAGGGGGAAACCACACGAGGAGACTTGTTCCAAATCCGGAGGGTCAGGAAGGGAGCGCAGGGAGGGCGAGGGAAGGATGAGTGCAAGGGGGGAAGGGGGAAAGCTGAGCTGGGAAATAAATCTTAATTGCAAAATTAAGGGAAAGAAAAAAGAGGGTAAAGAGGGGCTGAGCTGAAGGTGGGGTGTGGACACACGTGTGGGGCTGACCTGACCCCAAAGACCTCCCTGAGAGATCCCAGACACTTCGGGGCAGGATTTTCCCACCTCCTGCCAAGCTCCATCCCAGAGATTGTTTGCCAAGCAGGTCACAGCAGATGGGTCTGCAGGGTCCTACCACAAACCCTCCTCCCCACAAAGGGCCCTTCCCAGCAGAGCCTGAATTTGGGGAAGAGCCCAACCACTGCGGGACAAAGTGCAACCACACCAAACCCTTCCCCTCCCCGTGCCTCGAGCTCCGTGGAGCTGCAGAACCTTCCAGAAGACACACGTGGGCTGCCAAGCACAACACAGCCTGGGCTGCAGGGGAGGGGGCTGCTGCCATCACCCCAGTATTAATTACAGTAACGAGGGCTGCAGTCCTGCCCCCTAACGAAGGGGATTCTGCAGCTCAAGGCTGGGGGGACCTGCATCCCTTGTGCACAAACAGAGCCTTCAATCCCTGGATCAGCTTTTCTCCAGGGGGTGGGAATCTGTGATCTGCGTGTGTGCAGAACCACCAGCATTCCATGTGCTGCACAGGGGTGTGGGGGCAGGAAAAAATGCAGGGAACCACCGAGGAAGTGAGAGGAGGAGGCAGGAGCCACGTTTAGAAAGGTCTGTTTAAAGCAACCACGTGAAAAATGTCACCCCAAAAACCTGCTGCCCCGGCTGGGGGGTGACAGACTGATGGGGAAACTCCTGGCTCTGACTGGGAGAGGTGGGATGGGGGCACCTGGAGGGCCCAGCAGAGGTGGGCACACACCTCCTGCTCCATCCCTGCTGTCCCCCAGGGGCTGTCCCATCCCTGCTGTCCCCCAAGGGCTGTCCCATCCCTGCTGTCCCCATCCCTGCCGTCCCCATCCCTGCCATCCCCCAGGGACTGTCCCCATCCCTGCTGTCCCCCAGGGCTGTCCCTGCTCCCTCATCCCCCCCCTGTGCCACCGAGCAGCTCCCGAGCTCCTCCCTGGGTAATCTATTTATGGGGAATCAGAGCATCCCTGTGCCTCTGGATTGGCAGGAGGAGCTCCTTGGGGAGGCACTGATGGAACACAGAAGGGCTGGGGGAGGCTGGGGATGTGTGGGAAACACGGAGAGGCTTTGCCCTGGATTAAAGTGCTGGCGAGGGGAAGGAGGGAGGGTGTGGATGAGGAACTGCAGCAGCCCCTCAGCTGGGAGGATCAGCCTTTCCAGGCTGGATCACAGGGTCAGGGGCAGGAATTCCTGTCACCACCTGCACCATCTCTGTGTCTGAGCCACTCACAACCTTCTTCCACAACACCACAGAATCGTGGAGTGGGTTGGGTTGGAAGGGACATTAGAGCCCATCCAGTTCCACCCCCTGGGCAGGGACACCTTCCACCATCCCAGGTTGCTCCAAGCCCTGTCCTTGGACACTTCCAGGGCTGGGGCAGCCACAGCTTCTCTGGGCAACCTGTGCCAGGGCCTCCCCACCCTCACAGGCGGGAATTTCTTCCCAATATCCCACCTAACCCTGCTCTCTGTCAGTCTGGACAAGCCACCTTGCTGTGCCTCAAGGTTTTCTATTCTCCTGTGCAACGTTGCACTGGTGGAACAATCCAGAAAGCCTCACACAACCCCCCTCCCCTCCAAGGGGGCTGTTCAGGGTGGTAACAGGCTCTTAAATTTAGGATCAAATTTGATCTGGAGTGATTGGCAACAGAGTGAGCAAAAGTTTGGGATCTAGGCACAAAAAAAAAATGCACAAAAGAGTAAAATACACTCCCCATTCCGAGGGTTAATAACAAATCCCTGGGGAAACACTAAACCCTTGTCAGCTCCAGCACAGCCACAGCAATCAGGATCTCCCCAATTTCAGCTTGCAGGGAGTTGAAAGCTGCCTGTAAAACTGAATTACACCCTTCCCTCCGTGTTTATAAAGGGCTGGCAGGACTTTGGAGGAGACAGTGGGTGATTGTCTGACAACTGCTCTCCCTGGCCAAGAGGCAGGTTTTGGGTTTCAGCTCAGCTTGAAAATAATCTTCTCAGGCCATCAGGTCCTGTCAGCTCCGTTAACCGGGTGAATCCACTGCTCCCAACAGCCAGAGCTGAGCTGCCTTCCCACCCCCCCGGGGAAATCAGGGGCTCTTTGGAGCAGGGAAAGCAGGAGCAGAGCTCAGAGGTTGTTCTGCTGGAACTTTCTGCTGCTCCCAGCCTTGCCAGGGCAGCTCTGACCTACATCCCCCCCTCGGCCTCACACAAATCCTCTCCAGTCCTAACCCCAAGCCCCTGTGCTTTCACCTCCCAGCCTGTCCCTGCAGTGCTTCCCACACAGCCAGACACTGCCAGCCTGGGAATTCTCCTTCCCACCAGCCAGTCCTGCCACGGAAAGGACACCCAAGCCTTTCCAAGCAGCATTTCTGTGCACAAAGGGACGTTCCTTTGTGTCCCTTTTCCCAAAAGCACAGGTTTATTTGTTCCAGCAGGAGCCTGGCCCTTGCCCTCCTCATTTACACCAAAGAGCCCTGCTAAGGAGCTGCATGAATTCCCATTCCCACTCCCGAGTTCAGCTCCAAAGGTCCAAGGACTGGAGTGACCCCACTTGTTCTCTGACCCTTCACCTTGCTGTGTGCAAGCTCAGCTGTGCCTGGGCTGCTCCCCAGGATTTGGGGCTGTCAGGAGTGACAGAAATCCCAGGGCTGTCCCGATTTACAGCCGGGGGGGAGCCCATGTCAGCAGCAGGGAATCCCAGGGATACCCTGACACCCTGACTGTGCCCCCCCTGGGCATGGAGAGGACAAACTCACTCAGGTGACACCTTCCCAGCAGGGAACTGGACTCTCTCTACACCTCAGGAGCAGAACAGGCCCCCACACTGTGCCCCTCTGCCTGAGTCTTCCCGAAATGGAGGAGCTGAGAACCCAAGCTCCCACTGCTCCCACGGAAAAGCTGCCTCTTGGAAGCACTTGGAAGAGCTTGTGTGCTCCTGAGGTTGTCTCCTTTTTTCCCTAATAAGGGAAATTAGGAGAATAAACCAGGACAAATATAAAATGTAAGTCTAATAAAGGGTAACACCCCTCCCCAGGCCCTGCCTTGCTGCCTCACCTGCCTGGGCTGTTCACAACGTGAGCAGCAGAAAAGGCCAAACCTTGGCTATTCATCTATTCTGTGAGAGCTTCAGGTCTGCACATCTGCTGCAAACCAGGCTGGCACTTCCAGCCCAACCCCTGGGGGGGTTCACTCCGTGATTGTGTCGTCAGTGCTGACAGAAACCAGGAGAGCTGCCTGGAAAATTCCCAAGGTGGGCGTCGAGGAGGGGAGAGGAACCAACCTCAATGGACAAAAGCCCTTCCTGAGCTCCCCTGCCCTGCCCTGCCCCTGCCAGGGTGGTTCTCCCCATCCTCCCCCCCCAAACACTCCCATCCCAGGGGTGCCAGGGGTGGTACCTTGTCGGTGGTGACGGGCACCGGGGCCGGGGGGAGGCTGCTGGGAGGAGACTCCGGCCGCTTTTTGTGCTTCTGTTTAGGTCTCTCTTTGTCCTTCCGACTCTGGAAAAGAAATCAGAGAGCACTGGAAGGGTAACTTTCCCTCTGCTGAGAGTAACAGTTGTAAGGGAAAAGAAAGGAGGGTGTGTAGGGGTGGATTTACAACCATACATTCGTATCCCTCTTTTCTTCTCCACCCATCCACACGAGCCCAGGATCCCTTCCCCCCACAATCCCAGCTTCTGGCTGGAAGCATCCCCACTATCTCTGCCCCAGCTGCAGCCAACATCTGGAGAGCAGAATACCAACAGAAGCCCCAAATCACTTCATGGTAAGATGATAGGGAAGGACTTAACAAGCTCTGGCTGATTTCTGGAAACCTGAGCTTTGCTCTTGCCATTTCCCCAAAGGGACCCTGTGCCCCTTTGCCCTCCCTCTCTTGCCTCTTTTCCAGGGTTTCCCAGATCCACCCCGCCCAGAAAACGGGAGGACCTCGATCCCAGCACGTGCTGCACGTGCACAGGTAGAGAGAGCAGGTGGTGGAGAGCTCAGAGCCCACCCCAGAGACCCCCACATGCCCCCTCCCCTCCCTCCCAGCAGCTGCTCTGGGTCTGGCCCCGCTGACACGACACAGACTGTTGGGTTTGGTTTGTTCATCCTCTTTTTATCCTCTCCCTGGAACGCCAGAAATGTGGGATTCTTCAAACTGCAAACCAGGGAAAAAGCCCTGGCTGGAGAAACAGAGTCCTGCCTGCCCCTGGTTTTCTATCCATGCCCCTGGGGAGTGGTGGAGAAGGGTGGATGGGCAGGACTTGCTCCATCACACATTCCTGCTTCTGCCCTGCCTTCCTCATCTTCACACTCCACACTGAGCTGACACAGGAGCTTTTCCACGCCACAAATACCAGCTGAAAATAGTGACTTTCTTCACTGGAGCTGCAGGAACTCCTGTGCCCAGTTCCAAACTTCCCAGTGGGGTCACTGGTGTGGGGACCAGGAGAGCTGCTGTTGGATAAACACCTGCATGAGATGCAGGGCTTGGAAAAATCCATCCTCCCACCTCCCAGACTTTTTCTGGGGGGAAAAAAATGCTATTTTTGTACACACTACCCTGGCATGGGTGGTTCATCCTAGAGGCTGAAGTGCCCAGCCTGGGCTGAAGGTGTGTTCAGAACAGCCACATCAGAATTCCCTGGCTCTCCAGGAAGATTCCTGATTGCTCCCTCATGCAGGAAAAGCCTGGTTGCAGCTGCCAGCACATGCCAAAGTTGGGATGCTGGCAGGGAGAAGAGGCAATTCCAGCAAACATCTGAGCTGCACTGTGTGTTTTGGGGGAGGAGAGGAGAGAGGGGAATAATTAGCTGAGGAATCAATAGAATAAACCAGAAAAAAGGGGGGCAGGAGGAGGGACAGGGCAGGAGGAAAATGCTGGAGAAGGCAGGTGTGAAGTGAAGCAAAAGTGCTCCAGAAATCAGCACCTCCCAGGGTGGGTCTGGCTGAATTTCTGAGCAGGAGGGAGGCCCATGATCCTGCCACGATGCCAAGGAAGATTTCACTGGGATGAACTGGTGAAAAAAAGGAGGCAAACCCAGCCTAGAATTTCACAGTCCTCGCTGAGTGCCCAACCAGCACTGCCAATATCCATCATTTTATCACAAAACTCCTGGCATTTGGAATATCTGTTAAAACTTCTGTTCCTGGAGCTACAATATTTCATAAGAATCCCTATTTTCTCCCCCCCCCCTCCCTTTTTTAAATACACATTTCCAGCCTTGGCAGTGAAGAAGGAAAGCTTGGAAATGTGATTTCTGCCAACTAAACTTACTGAAAGACAAATTCAAATTAAATCTTTACTAAAACTCATAATGTTTTAAATACTTGGGGGCTTCTTGTGCTATAAATTCCCGGTCTCCTGGGTTTTCTGGGACAGGAAGATGGGAAAACTGTGGCCCAGCTCATTAAGCAGCTCCTCACAGACCACGTGCACACCAGTGTTCACTGCTCCTGTCGCAGTAACAGTTTTTAATATCTCCATCTCGTTTTACAAATGGGGAAAACAGGGCGTGCAGGATGAGAGGATTTCACAGAAAGCCATCCATAAATTCAGAGGGGAAAGTCAGGGATCACGTGGACACACATTTCCCACCTTTCCCAGGTGCTGCCAGTGCCACTCGGGGAAGCCAGGAATGGAAACCAGGGGCCAGACACCTCATCATGGCACCTCTTGCCAAGCAACTTGCACAGACCTTAAAACTTTCTGAATACCACAGAGCTCATCCTCTCGTTTGCAGCCCCCTGAATCCCAAATGGATTCCCACGAGGAAGCTGCAACAGGAGGGAGCAGGAGGCACTGAGTGATTTAATGCCACATGTTGTGGGCAGGATGAGCCAAGGCAGAGCCAAACCACTCTGGGGGAGGACAGTGAACCCACACACGGGTGGGGGAAGGCAGGAATGTCCTGACTGTCACGACAGTGATGCATAAACCCCTTTCCCCCCCCGATTTCACCACCAAACTCACACCCTCCAGCTTCAAAATCCTGGCCTGGAAAAGCTCCCTTTGCTGCCAGCACAGAGCTGGCTCTATATGGGGGTGGGTACATCTGCCTGTGTCCTGCAGGAACCCTGCCTGCACAGCAGGGACCAGATTTCTGGGATGCCTCAGCTCCCAGATTTCTGGAATGCCTCAGCTCCCAGATTTCTGGGACGCCTCAGCTCCCGTTCAGACCCTTCGATAAATGATCAGGTTTTAAAAAAAAAAAAAAAGAAAAAAAGAAAAAAGATCTAAACGTTGGGGATTGAGCCCTTTCGAAGCTCTGGCCTCGACTGCACGTGCTGAGCAACTGCACTCAAACTGTTTGGGAAAATCTGTCCCCCAGAGCCCAAGCTCTGCTCTGCTCCAGGGGCTGCTCCGAACCAGAAGCACCACCCACACCTTGCTCCTCCACGGGCTTCCCAAGCACCTCTCCCCTTCCACACCACGTCCTCTCCAGGCCCTCCCTGCCATTTCTGCTCAGAACCCACAGGACTGGGCACCCAGGAGCTCTCTGGGCTCGAGCTTTGCCCAGCCTGGGTGCCCCACTGCCTTTGCACGCTCGTGTCCCCCCCTCCAGTTCATCTCTGACACCTTTGGGTGCTCAAAAGGCAACAGGATCCGGTGAATTCTTCAGTATTCCTGGAGCAATGCAGTGGCCTGTGTTCAAACAGGCAGGACAGCCAATTCTGTCACCCCGTGGGTGGGGTTGGGCTGCCCCCAGACCACGGCGCTGGTGGGAAGGTGACGGTGCCTGTCATGGCCATGGCACTGAGAGCTGGGCTGTCAGTCCCTCCTGGACACCTGACAGACCCTCACCCAGCCCAGGCTCGCCCCAGGGGCTTTGAAACCTGTGGGTTCTCCCTCCAGGAACCAGAAAGCTCCAAAAGCTTCCTGCAGGAGCCGCCGAGAGGGGAGGGCAGGGCGAGAGGGGGAACCGGCACTTTGGTCCCCTTTTGGTCCCCACCTTGTCTCCCGGGCACAGAGGTGCCAGGAAACCTCCAGGAGACTTTATGGACAACATAAACCACAGGCAAGAGCCAGGCCTGCCTGAAGGAGGAATCAGGGGAGGAGGAGGAGGAAGGAGAGAAGAGGAAACCTCTCACCACCCCCATCCCACCTTTGCCAGCCCAGCCCTACCTTGCAGCCGCCCGGCGTTCCCCGCGGAAGAGCTGCGGGCTGCAGGGAACGGGAACCTGCCCCCAGCACCAAACCTCACGGAAAACAACCTCTCCCCGAGCAGGATTGAGCAGCTGGGGCTTGGCATGTGGGCACGGAGCGGGGCAGCCCCGCGGCGGGGGGAGCGCGGCCGCATCGGGGGCGGGACGGCGACACAAAACCCCCCTTTGGAGCTCCCCGGAGCAGGAGGGACCAAACGGGAGCTCCCGCTGCCAAAAAGGGGCCGGGAGCAGCTCCTCCACCTCCGGCTCCCCTTCCCAGAGCCCCCTTCTCTTCTCATCTGCTGGACACCAGCAATTGGATCGTTAAAAGGAGATTGGGCAGAGGGAAGGAGAGAGGGAAGAGCCGGGAGCTGGGAAGAGCCAAGTGGGCTCTGCTCCCTCCCTCCCTCTTTCCCAGGCTCTCTGAACTCCCGCACCCGGAGGAGGAGGAGGAGGAGGAGGAGGAGGAGGAGGAGGAGGAGGAGGAGGCCTGGCTCCACGGCAACAGCAGTGAGGAGGAAGGCAGCACGGGACGGAGGGACACGAGGGATCTCCCTGCGACCTCACTGTACCCGGGGCCGTGCCAAGGGCTTTGTGGCTTTGCCTTAAAACACCCTCCAAGTGTGTGAGAGTTTTCCAGCAGGACACACAGCCAGCCCTCTCCAGGCTTTGTGTGCTCCCAACAGACCCATGCAAGCAGCTACAGGAAAAAAGCATCCCTTTGCCCTCTGTGCCTGTGTGGACACAGAATTCCAGGGCAGACCTCTGTCACCAGCCCCTCGGAGACCCACTGGGATTAGATTTCAGCACAGGTTGCCCAGAGAAGCTGTGGCTGCCCCTGGATCCCTGGAAGTGTCCAAGGCCAGGTTGGACAGGGTTTGGAGCAACCTGGGCTGGTGGGAGGTGTCCCTGCCCATGGCAGGGGGTGGCACTGGGTGGGCTTTAAGGTCCTTTCCAACCCAAACCATTCCATGATTCCATGATTCTATAAGCACTCCCTCTTTCCTGTGTTCCTGGACAGAGACTTTTCATCTCCCTGCAGTGTTCCATTATCCCAATTACAAGCTGATTGATTTTACTTAGGGATTCCAGGTGTTCCCTAAGAACAACACCGGACAAGTGTCTCCCTCCAAAAACACATTGGGATTGGGACATGCCCAAAAAACACAGCAGTGCCTGTGCTCCTGCCTGCTCCTGGAGGGGCAAATTTCATTTCCAAGGCCTGTGGCAACTTTTTCAAGCAGACAAAATAGGTGACAGAACATCTGTGCTCCATTCGTGCCCCGAGTGCGTCATCCCTGGTATTTAGCTATTGTTTCTCTTCTTTTTTTCAAGTCTTTCTTTTTTTAAAACAAACCAACCCTGCAAAGGCTCCCACAGGGCACAGAGCACACACACACACAAACACACACACAGCAATACCAGCCCCAAAGAAATAAAGAAAATAAGGCCTGAGGAAAACCCAGAGGCTGCAGCTTTCCCATTTTTAAGGCCGGCACAGAAGGAAACGCTTGGGAAATGCTGCAAGAGGCGGGGGGTGTGAGGCTGACGTGCAGTCCCATGTCACAATTGTCCCTTGTTCTGCTGAGAACAAGACTCTTCACAAACCCTGGAATTACAGCGGGGCTTAGGAGCCCAAATCCCAACTGCTGAGCCCCTCCTCAGTCGTTAACTCCGAGTTTTCCTCGGTAAAGTTTGAGCCAACGGAGCACCTGCAGCCCAGGTGAGGCTGCACCCACCGTGCTCTGCTCACCCAGGAGTGACCAGCTCCTGGCATCGCCTCCAGCCCCAGCAGGACGTGCCCAGGCAGCTGCACAGCTGGACAGGCTCAAGGAAAAGCTGCTGTGCTCCAGGAGCACTCCCAGTTCCAGGGGAACACGTGCAATTAGATCACGCACGGCTGGTCACGTACTCCCAGCCCGGCTGGGAAGGGCTGGCTCTGCTCTGGGTACCCTCCCAAAGGTCTGTCCCCACACTGCCACACTCCCAGACCTTCCTCCTGCACACTCCCAGACCTTCCTCCTGCACTCCAAAAACTGCTCCCAGACCTGCAAACCCCCCGGGCACCCCTGGAAGCTGCGAGCGCCTTCCTCACCCTGCCCACCCCCTCGGCCCCTGCCCGTGCCCACTCCCCCTCCCCGAGTGGAAGGAGCTGGTTTTGCACTCGTGCCAAGCAATCCCAGCCCTGGAAGGGGCCTCCACGGGATCTGCTGCCTCCAAAGCCTCGGGAGGGGGAGCGGGGAGGCAGCAGCGAGACCAGACGGAGTCCCCGCACGTTTTGGGAGGAACCCAGAGCTAACAATAGTGGCAGGAGCCTCTGGGAGCCTATAAATAACCCCCTATTCCTCCTGTTTTCGCTCTCCCCCTGGTGCTGACCTGCTTTTCCAAGCAAATCTGGGAGCAGCCCCCGCTCTACCTGCCAGGCACGTGACTGTGCAAACACAGCAACCCCGGAGCAGCCCCAGCCCTGGCTCTGTCAGTGATAATTCCAGCTGAGCCTTCCAAACCCCCATCAATCACCCTGATCCTGCCCTTTCCCTCCTCCCTCGGCCTGCTGGATAAAAATAGCACGTTCCAGTACAACCCAGCACCTTGTGCCAAGCGTTCCCTGACCCTGGCACAGATGCTCTTCCTCCCTCCCTCCCTCCCTCCTCCTCCTCTGCCAGCAGCTGAACACACAAGAGGAGCAAACACTCCCCGTGCCCTCGTGGGCAGGATATTTCCTGACTCTTTGGGATTGAGGTTTCCTTGTTTGCCCAAGCATCAGGTAGGGCTTGGGCAGCTCTCCCAGCTCCTCCTGGCCGGGGTGGGCAGCGTTTCAAGCTGGATGTTGTGGGATAACCTCTGTAAATAAAGGCAGAGCTGTCTTTCCTGCCCAGAGGATTTATGGGCTCTCAGCTGGGCAGTGTCAGTCACATTAAGTGATGGCCACACTGCCTTTGGAAAGCCTGGATGCCCTCGGCCTCTGGAGATTGGGCTGAGATCCATCAGGCCTAGACCACAGAACCCACCAGAGAGCTGGGGAGCTGCTTTTGGGATGTGGGTCACTGTCACTCCCACTCCAGATGATTTACATGCTGTGGATGCCCAGTGCAACAGGACAAAAACAAACCAAAGGGAGCAAACAGGCAGAATGAAAAGATTCCTGCTGGGACTCACAGGGACGTCACCAGCTGTGTTTGTGCAAGGGAAATGTGGCTTTTGACTGGAGTAGAACATAACCAGAGGTTGTCTGGTAAAAGAGAAAGCTCTGGGGAGAGCTTATAGCACCTTCCAGCAGCTAAAGGAACTCTGGACAACAGCATGGAGTGACAGGACAAGAGGGAATGGCCTCGAGCTGAAGGAAGGGAGGGTTAGATCCACGGTGTGGTGGGGTTTTCACATTGCAAAATTCGTGCCCATCAAGGGGCAGGAAAGATTCTTTATTCTGCTGCCACCTGCCTTAGAACCCAAACCCTCAAAAAAACATCCCACATGTCCTGCCTTTTGGGGCTATTTGTTGTTATAAATAACAACCACACAGGAGCCTCTGGCCTCCTCATCTCTTCTGGCACAGCCCCTTGTCAGAACCTGCCGGGGCTCTGCCTTACACATTCCCTGCTGCTTTTCCTTGAAATATGAGCGTTTGTCACGTGAGCCAGTTGGTTAATCATGAACCTTGGTGTGCTGTTAACGTGCCCTGTAACCCTGCAGCAGTTTTGAGGAGCACACCTTAACCAGCAGAGTTAAACAGCTCTCGCCCCAGTCAGACCTGGCACTCGGTGTTCCTCCGAATAATTGTTTAATGGAGATTAACTTAATTTTCACAGGTAGACCAGAACCCTGTGGCTGGTTAATCTGACTAACAAAACACTCCCTAGTTTACACTAATTATTGTTCTTGCCTGCAGTTAACCTGCTGGGCACTAATCAGCATTTTTTTGTCCTTTAAAACTTAAGACTGGGGGATCTGAGGACAACGACCTCCGGTTCTCGAGCTGCTGTGTTTCAAACCACTCTTCCCCTTGTTCCCCTCGTGGCTGTGGCTCCCTGGACCAGCAGATCCCACGTGGATCTTACCTTCTTTGGCCTGTCGTGGTGGGACACGTGTTTCTCCTGGGTGGGGGACGTGGAGCGACTCCTCCTCCCGGCGATGAAGGAGCTGCTCCCAGAGTGCCGTGAGGTCTTCTGAGGGAAGTGGGCGAGGACAGCAGGTGGAGGGGGTAAAAAAGAGAGAGGAAAGAGTGTTATCAAGCCCAGGTTTCACTGTTTCAATCAGCAAAGTTACAGTAAATGGTCTGTCTCCCACATGCCGGGGGCAAACCCAGCCGGGTTCCTGACTCCGGGATTCCACGGATATAAACAGCACAGAGATCCAGCTCTCCCAATCCTCAGTTCCTGGTGGCCCAAGGACACTTGTCCAAGGAAGGCCCAGCTTCCAAGAACCCCCCCTGTTATCCAGGGAAGTGGTAGCAGCAGTGTTGTTATTCCTGAACTCTCAGTCCTGAGCTGGAATCCCTGGGGAAGGAAGGACTGACTCCCTGTTTGCCAACCCCAGGAATCCCTGGGGAAGGAAGGACTCACTCCCTGTTTGCCAACCCCAGGAATCCCTGGGGAAGGAAGGACTCACTCCCTGTTTGCCAACCCCAGGAATCCCTGGGGAAGGAAGGACTCACTCCCTGTTTGCCAACCCCAGGAACCCCCCCCAGGTCCTGCTGGCTGTGTGACCACCAGGAAACCCGACACAGAGCCACACTGGGGCCAGACACGGGTACCCAGGGGCAGGAGAGGTGCCCTCCAGGTGGATTTGAGGGACATCCCTCACTGGATGTGACAGTGCTGACAAGCAGGAAGGGAAGTGGGAAAGGCCAGTGGCAAAGGAGCCCCTGGGATGGAGCTGCAGGGAGAGGATGAAGGTTCCTTTCAGCTGGAGGGGGGACAGAAGGTGTCTGCTCATCATGCAGAACAGGAGAAGGGTTCCTCTCTTCCCTCTCACGCTGTAATTACCAGGAGAAATCCTCTGCCCTAAATATCCCTCAAAATCCGAGTGACTCTGGGCTGGCTGTGTCCTGAGGGAGAAGCTCTGGCTGTTCTGTGTTGCCCTCGTGCTGAGGGTGCCTGAGCCATAGCCCTGATTCCCTGGAGCATCAAAGCCCTGGAGCATCAAACCTCCCGGCTGCTCTGCTTCCCCGGGACCCAGAGCAGGTCAGGAAAGCCAAAACTGAGGGGAGAAATTCAAATAATTCAACCCCTAGTTTGGAAAACGCCTTTAAAGATGCTACAGAAACGCAAAACTGCTAATTAATCTCAATTATGGAGTAACTCAGAGTGAATGGCTGAAAGGGGAAGCTGGCTGCAGCCTTGCTTGTGTTTTCTTGGCATGTCTCACTGCTCTGAGCACAGACCCAACCTAAAAGATGGAGCCAATGCCTTTTATGTGACAAAAAAAAAATGAAATTCCATCGCGGAGAGGAAGAAAAACTCACCATTTTATTGAAGTGGTACTTGCAGTAGCCACAATATTTGACATTGTCGACTTCTAGGACTTCCTCTTCACACAGGAGCCCAGCCATCTGTGCACTGAAACACAGGCAGTCAGCAGGAGGATAAAGAGAACTGGGACAGCCAACACCACCAAAAAGGGCAAAGAATAATTCAGGATACCCAGGGCAGGGGCTGGAAGTTCCCTGTTCTGCTTGGCCCTGTTTTAATTCATGTCGAGATCTTTGAAACTGTCAATATTTTTCTACCAGTTTCTCTTGCAGGTTTTGGTTTTTTCTGAGGAGAGGCCTGGGAGATGGGTAATAATTCCAACAAAGGCATCTCAGGAGCCAAGAGTCCATGTAAAGCAGGGAATCCCCCCGTTCTGCTGATGGGGAATGTTGTTTTCAGGCTCTGAGGGTACTTGAGGGTATCAACCTGCACACGACAGGATCCTCCTGCATGTGCTCTGCTGGGGAAGGAACATTCCTGGCTTGTGACTCATCCCTTCCCTTCTTGGATTCCACAGAGCCTGAGGGAAATCCCCAACCTTGCTCTGAGCAGGGAAAGCTCCCTGGAGAAACCTCAGAACTTCCCCTCCCCAGCTGAGCAAGGAGGAGAAACCTCTGGCCCAAAGTGACCCCAGGGGAGGAACCTGAGTCCCCACAGCACCCAGGGAGGGTGGTCTCAGACCTGAGCAGCCAAAGCAGGAGGTGTTCCCAGGGGGACTCACCAGGTGACATGGAATGTGGGCTGGGAACTCACCAGGTGACATGGAATGTTTGGGGACTCACCAGGTGACATGGAATGTTTGGGGACTCACCAGGTGACATGGAATGTTTGAGGGGACTCACCAGGTGACATGGAATGTTTGAGGGGACTCACCAGGTGACATGGAATGTTTGGGGACTCACCAGGTGACATGGAATGCCTGAGGACTCACCAGGTGACATGGAATGTCACCAGGTGACATGGAATGTTTCACCAGGTGACATGGAATGTTTGGGGACTCACCAGGTGACATGGAATGTTTGGGGACTCACCAGGTGACATGGAATGCTCACCAGGTGACATGGAATGTTTGAGGGGACTCACCAGGTGACATGGAATGTTTGGGGACTCACCAGGTGACATGGAATGCCTGAGGACTCACCAGGTGACATGGAATGTTTGGGGACTCACCAGGTGACATGGAATGTTTGGGGACTCACCAGGTGACATGGAATGTTTGGGGACTCACCAGGTGACATGGAATGCCTGAGGACTCACCAGGTGACATGGAATGCCTGCCGGCAGCCGTGCCGGTTGCAGGCCATGCAGGCTCCAGAGGCAGCTTTGCTCTCCCTGCCCTGCTCCTCACAGATGTAGCAGGTCTGGGGGAAAAAAAAAGAAAAAAATAGGAAAAGTGCTGTTTAACAGGCGACAAAGCCTCCAGGAACCCATAACTCTGCATCCAGACATCTCGTGGCATCGTGGTTTGGGTCAGGAGGGACCTTCAAGGTCACCTCTGTCCTCTGCCATGGGCAGGGACACCTCCACTAGGGCAGGTTGTCTCCCTGCTGTGAGAGCTCTGCGTTATTTCTCAGTAAAACACACAAAATCTCTTCCTTTTTCCCCCAAGAAAACCCAACTGTGTCCAATCAAAACGTGGAAGAACCACCACACGACCCCCCAGCTCCACCAAGAGACTCCTCGGGCCGCAGGGATTCGGGGAAGAGAGACACAGAGGACCAACAGGTCGCTTGCAAACACAGGGATTCCCTTTGCCAGGTGTTTCTAAAAGGGCTCTGAGCTCCTGGGAGCTAAACCAACCCAGCCAGGAGCCGTGGGGGGACGAGCTGAGCCCCCCAAAAAGCCGGGTCTCACCTTGTTGAAGCGGTCGTGGGGGACGTACTGCAGGACGATGGGCTCCATGGTGAGCACGTTGGCAAACTGCACCTCCGGGATGTACAGGGCACACACCACGTGGGCCCAGCCTGGGGGGGCAAAGGGGACACCAGAGGGTCACACAGGGCACCCCAAAAAGAGCCTCCAACCCAAACAGGAGAGGAGGAAAGGGAGTGTAGGATTGCAGCCAGCCTAAGGGAGATGTTGGATTTGAAACGTGCTTGTTGGAACTTGGTTAGGAAGCAAATCCTAACAGACAGATACCACCTGCAGATTAACTGAGCAAGCAGAGATTTCTTGGGGAAAAGACAAGTGCAGCACTGGTGGTTCTTAAAAGCACCCCCTCAGGACTCGAGGGCCAAAACCCAGCCCAGGGAAAGCATCCAGGCAGTAAATGATGCTGAAGGGACAGGTTGGACAGACAAAACCCAGCCCAGGGAAAGCATCCAGGCAGTAAATGATGCTGAAGGGACAGGTTGGACAGACAAAACCCAGCCCAGGGAAAGCATCCAGGCAGTAAATGATGCTGAAGGGACAGGCTGGAGGTGCCCCTGGGAACAAAGCTCCCTTTATGGGCTCTTATCAACGGGGAGAGGAGGCAGCTTTTCAGCAAGCCCGGTTAGATTAGAATCTAAATCCACCAAAAATCACACTTGGAAGTTGAAATTCCATCTGGCCAGGGCAGGAACGAGAGGGTTGGAAGGGCAGGAGTGTTTGGGGGGCTGATCCAAACCAGTGTGGGTTCTGCACCAGGAGGATTTAGTGAGAATTAGGATGGATTCACCTGGGCAGGGGGAAGCAAACTCCAGGATGATGGGATCATCCAGCACTGCCAGTCCTTGGGCTGCACAACTCTGTACAGTGGCATGGCTGTAACAGCCCTAGGGCCTGTCTGTAACAGACCTGGCCACACCATGTCATAACACAGCAGGAAGAAGATGTTATATTATTATAAATATTATAAAACAATCCCCCAACACAATGTTTGTGTTGCATTAAAGGCTCTTGGCATTTGTAACCAGCTCCAGAAGATGCTTCCACAAAATATTGTGGACTCAGCACTCTCCAAATATGGGATTTATCAGGACAAAGACCTCCTTGCCTAATTTCACTCTTTAAGTGGCAGGCAGGTGCAGAGGCCTTCCCGAAAAATAAGGTTTTGGGAACAATGAGGTTTGATTCCCAGTCAGGAGCACCGAGAGCTACAGGCTCTGACCATTGGAACAGGACTTCCCAGCACCTGAGGATGAGAAGCTCCAACCATGAGCAGGGAAATCCTGCATGGAAAAACATCTTTCCTGCACCCTGGGATGGGGACTCGGTGCTGAGGCTCTGAGAACTCGGGGATCACTGTGCAAAGAACTCAGCAACTTCCACAGCACCCCTTGTGAAACGACTCCTGGGAGGTCAAACCCCCAAAATCACACATTTCAGGGCTGTGCTTCAGAGCCAGCCCGAGGTCAGGCAGGTCCCCCCCTCCAGGGAAAGGTCTTCTCCCCAGGGAGAAGCTTCAGGAAGCAAAGTTTACAAGGAAAAGGCAGAGTTTCATCCCTCTGGAGCCTCCAGCCTTCCCTCCCCTGCTTTTCCACCCGGGGCCATCCCAGCTACTCACCCCCGTTGTCCGTGCGTTTCAGGGCTCCATCTTTGTGGGGACACAGCTCACACCTCTTGAAACGAAGCAGAAACAACAGATTAACCCAAGCTCTGAGGGGCAGAGGGGGGCACAAAAGAGATGATTCGTTCCCAGCCCGCTCGGGAACACCGAGGCCGCTTTCCAAGAGGGGAAGGGGGAGAAGGGCTGAGCGTGGTTTGGGTGCAAAGAGGTGCCCTGACACAGCTCAACATCGCCCTGACTGAGGTATTTAAAGCCTCAGCCCAGGCCCAAAGTGAACCTTGACTCCACGGGGGCTTTTTCAGAACGAGTTTGAGGCTCTGCGGTCGGGGAGCAAAACTGAAAGTCGTGACTCAGAGAGCAGAAGGCAAATAAAAAGAAGCCACCATCTATCTTTGCCTCTTTCCTTCCTTCCTCCTCTCCTTTTCTCTGGTGGTGGTTTTTTTCCAGTCCCATGACCGGTGGGTGAGGCCATCATGGCATTTTTGCAGGACTGGGGGGAGGGTACCCTGTGACACCACCCCCCCCCCAAAAACCCCAAAAGGCTGAGGTGTGGAGGGGAGGGCGTGAGGGTAATTTTGGGGTGTTTTTTCACACTTGGGTGAACACACTGCCAGCCCTGAGAGCTCCTCCCAGGCTGAGCTGCCTCCAAAAACAGACACTGTCTTCTCACAGCATCACTCAGGGAAAATCTCCACGTGCTTTCTGCCTTCTTTGACTTTAAGAAAGGCCCAAAAACCTGGGGGTTTGAACCCCTCCCTTCCCCGACAGAAAGGTCTGACTTGCTGAAACACCAAAGCAAAACAGAAACTGCTTTTCTGTGAAAAATGTGCTTCCTCAGAAAGTTTTGAAATGAGGTGTCTGGTGTCAAGAGTGAGATGTTGGACCTGGTGCTCTCTGCTGTCGTTGCTTTGGTGCAGTGAGTGTGACAGGGCAGGGGATCCTTGTGCCAAAACCCACCAGTTTACTGAGCAACAACTGGTCATGGAATCGTGGGGTGGTTTGGGCTGGAAGGGACCTTAAAGCCCATCCAGTGCCACCCCCTGCCATGGGCAGGGACACCTTCCACTAGCCCAGGATGCTCCAAGCCCTGTCCAACCTGGCCTTGGACACTTCCAGGGATGTGCAAGCGTTAAATAAGTGAGGAGGGGACAAAATCCATCTCCCTTTCCCTGCAACTCAGCAAGTTTAGGACGGAGAGGCACGGCCACAGGAGATGTTTCTCGCTGGTTAGGTCCGGGCTCCCACAATTACTATGGAAAGCCCGGCAGAGCCGAGAGAGAGAACAAGAAGGGAGTTAACCGAGACACTGTAATAAGAAATTTGCACTTGAAAAGGCCCCTCCGCTCTCCCTCCGCCCTCAGATCAAAGCCGCTCTCCCACCACGCGATTAGCGCAGCTCTGATTGTAACAAGAGGGGTTAACAGCTCCATCGGCCCCACACAGGACTTTTAATAGCCCTGCCTCGAAATGACAGCTAAAGCCTTCACATGATCCTCACACGAGAGCCCTCCGGCCATCCCGGCTCCCGGGGCTTCCCAGCCCATTGGATTACAAAGTGGATGGGCTGGGCTTTCCAGCCCTTCCCAGCAGCCGCAGCATCCTTTAGGGACCCGGAGCAGGGATTAGGGCACCTCTGCCTCTTATCCCACCTGCACGGGCACGGGGGTTTTACTGCAGCTCTCTAGGGGGGGGGGGGGTTGGTTGATTTAAAGCAGGTTGAGACGGGGAAGGTTTTAAAGCTCCTGATCCCCCCGGGGCTTGTCTGGGATCTACCAAGTGAAAGCCCTGCCTGGAAGTTCAGGGCTCCTGAGGTCTCTTCCCACGGCTAAAAAGGGGATGGAGCCCATCTTTTGAAGGGAATATGAATGAGACACGGAAATGAACGGTGCAGAAATCAAAACTGTGTTTTAAAGCACACACCAAGCACTGCAACACCCTCCCTGCCTCCATATCTCATTCTGAAAGCAAAACTATCAATATTTAGCCAAGGAAATTAGCATTTGTTATGGCCAGAGCTGCCTTAAGAACCTTCTATGAAGGCAGATGTGCGAAGAAAAACACTGTTGTTTTTCACAGGAGTCGGCCACACAGTCATTATGAAAGAAATACAAACATCAGCTCATCCTGCTGCTGGTTTTGTGTGGTTTGTGCTCAAAGAGCAGCGTCTCTGCCTCAGAGTCCTCAGGGCAGTGTCTGCAGGCCCAGAGTGCCTTTGGAGAGCTGGAGGAAACCGGGCAGGGAGGAGCAGGGAAACCCCAGGGCAGGGGAAGGGTCACCCCCTGCACAGAGCACAACCCAGACGTGTTTTAGAATCACAGAGAGAGACATTAAAGCCCACCCAGGGCCACCCCCTGCCATGGGCAGGGACACCTTCCACTCTCCCAGGTTGCTCCAAGCCCCATCCAACCTGGCCTTGGACACTTCCAGGGATCCAGGGGCAGCCCCAGCTTCTCTGGGCAACCTGTGCCAGGGCCTCCCCACCCTCCCAGGGAAGAATTTCTTCCATATATCTCACCTAAATTTCCCCTCTTTCAGTTTGATCCCACTCCCCCTTGTCCTGTCACTCCAGTTCCCGACGAAAGTCCCTCTCTGGTTTCCTTCTCCAGGTGCTTCCTCAGACACTTTGCTGTTCAGATTCCCTTTGGATCCTTTGGAAGGTGCTGGGAGGTCTCCACACAACCTCCTCTTCCCAGGGCTGGACAGCCCCAACTTCCCCAGCCCCAGAGCTCCTGTTTCCAGCAGCAGAGCCACTCACAGATCTCACACAACCCGAGTCACTCCCCTCACTCTGCTCACGCTGCTCCTACATCAAAGAGCCCGGTTCTTTTTAAGTGTTTCCCCATCTGCGTGTCTGTTGCTATGACTGCTGGTGCTGAGCTGAAAAGGTGAGGGATTTAGATAGGAAACCACCCCCCCAGCCCTGCCCGGGGAGGAAGATTATCCCTGCTCAGTTATTAGGGCTGAACACCACGGGGCTGAAGGGCAGCTCTGACACCCACCACGGGCTGCCCAACAGATTTAACCCACCCAGGGGGGGTTAAAATCAGGAGCCACCCGCAGGGATGTTGTTTTCCTGACGCCTTGGAGGCAGTTTGAGGTGCATGAAGTTATGGGGAGAGAAAAAAAGAAGTCACAAGGAGCACAGGTGAGGAGGACTCGTGTGTCCAAGGACTTTACACCGAGCTGGAAAGCTGAAGATCTTCCCCGTGCACGGGGCAAGGAGGCCCATGAGACCCAAATTCCTGCCATGGAAGTACCTGCAGGATGTAAAAGCACTCACAGACACATTTAATCTTTACTGCAGAGCACATAAAAGCAGCAGCTCCCGGCGGGCAAAGGGCCGAGGGCCCGGCCCTGCCTGCAGCCAGGAAGGGGTTAATGCCGTGTGGGAAGCGTGGCTGTGGATCCCTAATTCCCCCATCCACTCATCCCTGCCAAGTTCTTCGCCCATCTGTGAACCAGATTAAAGTTTTGGAGTGCAGCAGGCAGAGCCCAGCTGGGCTGGAGCGGGCTGGGAGCTCCGGCCCGGGCGGATCCAGGGATCCGGAGAGGGATCCCGAGGTCACCCCCGTCCCCTTCCCGGGTGTGCACCCCAAACTCAGCTCAACCAGCTCAGCACTGCCATCAGCAAACCCTGCTTGTGCTGACTGTGCTGAAGGGAAGCCAAAGTTTAACTCAAACCCACCTTCCGGGAAGCGAAGGGGAGAAGCTCTCCCGGATTTATCCCACATTTTGGTGGCTGTGGCTGCCCCATCCCTGGAAGTGTTCAAGGCCGGCTTGGACGGGGCTCGGAGCAACCTGGGGCAGTGAGTGGCATCCCTGCCTCTGGGTGAGCTTGAAGGTCCCCTCCAAGCCAACCCCTCCCCTGATTTAGGGCAGGAAAAGCAGCATCCCTGGCACGAGTGCCCCGTTCCAGAGCCTCAGCAGCTGGTTGGTGCCGCTGAATCTGATAAGGGCTCACGTGGGGAGCTCTTGGCAGAGAAGCTGCTGTGCCATAAACCCCCCAGCCTTGTTTACTGCACAAATAACTTGGCCACACAGCCCAGGCCTGGCCTGATTGCTCCCACCCTCCTGCCTCACCGGGAAATGCCGGAATTAATGAGGAACATTTGGAAAGGGCTCTTTGCTCTTAAACTGCCACCGAGACAGAAACAGCCCCTCTTCCTGTCGTCTCTCTCTCTGCTGTTTTACAGCTCAGGAGACTTTCTGTGCTGCAGGGGGATGATCATCACCTGCTGATGATCCCAAAGAGCACTGGAGGGGCTTTAAGGTGCCCTCCAACCCAAACCACCCCACGGTTCTGTGAGTGAGGTGTGAAAGCCGACCCAGCACATGATCTCAGGTGATGCCAACTTCCCTCCTCCCCAAAACTTCCCGAGGAGCTGAGCAGAAAAAAAAAAAAAACAACCCTTTGAGAAGAATGCCATGAGTTTGTTTTTTTTTTGGAAGATTGAGGTCTCCAGGCTCGACTGAACTCACCACCCGGGCGGCTCTTTCTTGGGATTCACATTTCCGACAGAACCAGGGGCCGGTGGGGACCTGGACAATTCCATAACAAGCTGGGGGAAAAAAAGCAAGAAAAAAAGACTTCATTAGACCATCTTTACATCGACTGTTTCATTTCTTGGGTGTGTATAAAAGTTTTGCAGGGCTTGGAGCAACCTCCTCCAGTGGAAGGTGGCCTGTTCATGGTGGAACTGGGCGAGCTTTAAGGTCCCTTCCAACCCAAACCATTCCATGATTCCGTGTCTGTGGGAGCTGTTACTGCTCAGAGACAGGTGACAAAATCAAAAATTACGTGTGCAACACATATTTTACTCCCATTTCCAGTTTCCAACCCCATTCAGCTGTTTCCAAGAGGTCCAGTGTGATACATTCATTCAAGTTTTCAGATAAGCCCATGGTCCAGCACGAAAAGCTCCCATGAAAATCTGGCCTAGATGGGAATGGAGCGAATCAGAAGCTGTGCTTGATTCTGGCCCAGTGAACACAAATGTCATTTTTTTACTTTTTAACTTTTCAAGTGCCATTTCCAGTGATCCAAGCATTAAACTGGTGACACGGATGACAGGAAGCACCTAAAGCACAATCAGGACTAAGATAAAAATCTCAGCGTCACGAGGGGAATCATCCCCGTGGGAATTCAGAGGGACACCAACCGGAATTCCCATTCACCCTGCTCACCCTCCACCTGCACATCACCTCCAGCAGCTTCCAGGACCAGGGAATTCACAGAATCATGGAATAACCTGAGCTGGGAAGGACCCACAAGGAGCATCAAGTCCAGCTTCAGGTTTCCTACAACTCCTGCTGGGAACAGGTTCTGTGTGAACACAACTCTCCAGCTGATATCCCAACAGAACTGCTGGGTTTATCCAGCCTTATCCAGCCCCTCTGGCTTCCTACATCACTCCTGGTGCTCTCAGGGTCCCTCTCTGCAGCTTTAAAACCAGCTCCCATCTCTGCTGCTTGAAGGCTTTCCACCTTCTTCGGTGATATTCCCCCTCTAAGCATCCAAGAATGGTCGTTGTGAGTCCCAAAAGAAGCGTTTCTGACCCTAAAAGGGCTTTTGGCCACCACACAGGTGGGTTTAAAGCCACAGAGGCAGCGTAAGGATCGAAGCTGTGCCTCTCAGGGGA
This sequence comes from Pipra filicauda, assembly GCF_003945595.2. NCBI lineage: Eukaryota > Metazoa > Chordata > Aves > Passeriformes > Pipridae > Pipra > Pipra filicauda. Next base: position 178,607 of record NW_024104771.1, read on the forward strand.
GGGTCTGGGAGCCTCCCAGGGAGGGAGGAACAAATTATCCCTCCTTTATTCCACCTCCAAGCAAAGAACAAATCGCCCCTTCCTTATTCCTTCAAGCACAAGCTGGTGGTTGGAAGGGAATCCCAGTCCTTCCAGACACTTGAAACTGGGTTGGGCAAAGCATCTGCTGGAGGCAGTGCCGGGATGATCCCCCGGGGGCAGCCCCAGCCCCGACCCCCAGCAGGTTCCCTCCACCTCCCTAAAGTCCATTATCCCACATCAGCCCCGGGGGGGAAAAACAAATGGAATCGTGGAGTTCAATGGAAGGAGCTGCCAAGGCCCAGGGAAATGGAAAGGACCTGAAAGCCCTGCCAGAGGAGCCTGCTTGGGTCCATCTTTAGCAGTGGCTCAGGGCCAAAAAACAAGCACTCAGCTGGAGCCAGCACGAGCTTCTGTGCCCGCTGCTTCAAAGGGGGAAGAAAACAAGGAAGAAAACAAGGGGGAAAAAATGCAGAACATGAGCTGAAAAATGAGATTTGTAAGTGTTCTTAACCGTCCTGTTAGAGTCTCCATTTCCCATCAGATGGTTTTGTTCATGTTCTGCATGTTCTGCCTTTTTTATATATATATATATTTTTTTTTTTTTTTAAACTGGAAAGATTCTGCTTCGAAGAGGAAGAAAACAAGGAGGGGGGAAAAAAATGCAGAACACGAGTCGAAAATGCAATTTAAAAATGTTTCTCACTACCTTATCCAAGCCTCCATTTCCCATCTTCACATCTTGATTTTTTTCCCTGGAAAGATCTTTAAGCACCAGCACAGAAACGGGGCTGATATCTTTAAGAACCTAAGCCCTAATATGTAGCTACAGGCTTTTTTTTTTAAAAAAAACTACAGGGCTCTTTCTTGAGCTGCACAATCATTTCAAAAGGCAACTCTGGTTTTTGTGGATATTCAGGCAGCACAAAGAGACACCCAACCCGTGTGTGATGGCACGGAGTGACACCACACGAGCCAGAGGATTCCTTGCAGTGGTTTGTTTCTATTTAAGAAATAAAAACCTACCAAAAAAACACCACACCACTGCCAGGGGCTGAGCAGGCTCAGAAAGAGGGTTGAGAACATCCATCACACACTGCTCCACTCTTATGAATTATTACATCCTGAAAGACTCTTACCAGACCTAAATAGACTGTTGTGCTTCCTACACGCACAAACTCAGCACAAACTGTGCACTGGCTACACAAAACAGTCTCTCTGAGACTATTCCTGCCCCTCTGAAACTCTTCCTGGATATTTCCAACTCTTCCCGTTCCCCTAAAACTGTTCTTGGATATTCCCAATTCTTCCTGCTCCCCTGAAACTCTTCTTGGATATTTAAAACTCTTCCTGCTCCCCTGAAACTGTTCTGGATATTTAAAACTGTTCCTGCCCCTCTGAAACTGTTCTTGCATCTTTGAAACTGTTCCTGACCCTTGGGAACTCTTCTTGGATATTTCCAACTCTTCCCGTTCCCCTAAAACTGGTCTGAATATTTAAAACTCTTCCTGCCCCTCTGAAACTCTTCTTGGATATTTCCAACTCTTCCCGCTCCCCTGAAACTCTTCTGAATATTTAAAACTCTTCCTGCCCCTCTGAAACTGTTCCTGCATCTTTGAAACTGTTCCTGACCCTCGGGAACTGTTCCTGCCAGCACACACAGGTGTTCATGTTTTTGGGAATGGGCATAAGGATGCCAAAGCCCTTCATCTCCCTCTCCAAAAAAAATTAAAAGAGAGGGGTGGAGAAACCCGTTCTCTAGCATAGGGTTTGATGAGTTAGGGGAAGAAGGGAAGAATTACATCAGCAAAATGAAAATAAATGTCCTTTTGGAGAGCCCCTTGTCCTGCCGGGTCACTCGGAGGCACCCCCAGGACTTTAAATGGAAAGAGGGGAGATTTTGAGCAGATATTGGGAAGGAATTCACGGGTGGGGAGGCCCTGGCACAGGTTGCCCAGAGAAGCTGGGGCTGCCCCTGGATCCCTGGAAGTGTCCAAGGCCGGGTTGGACGGGGCTTGGATCAACCTGGGCTGGTGGGAGGTGTCCCTGCCCGGGGCACTGGATGAGCTTTAAGGTCCCTCCCAGCCCAAACCATCCTGGGATTCCATGACAACAGACACCCAAGAGTCACCTCTGGGTGAAGAGAAACCCCTGTGAGATCACTGCCTCATTTACCTCCCCTTCAGTCACCTGGTTGTGACTCCTGACTGCAGCCCTGAGCAGGGACACACCAAAAACGGGGAGCAGAAGGAAACCCAAGGTCCTGCTCCAGCCCCTGCACTGACAGTGGGAAGGGAAGAGCAGGACCCAGGGACAGGGACAGAGAAGGATCCAGGGACAGGGACAGAGAAGGACCCAGGGACAGGGACAGAGAAGGATCCAGGAAAGGGACAGAGAAGGATCCAGGGATAGGGACAGAGAAGGATCCAGGGACAGGGACAGAGCAGGACCCAGGGACAGGGACAGAGAAGGATCCAGGAAAGGGACAGAGAAGGATCCAGGGATAGGGACAGAGAAGGATCCAGGGACAGGGACAGAGAAGGATCCAGGGACAGGGACAGAGAAGGATCCAGGGAGAGGGACAGAAAAGGACCCAGGGACAGGGACAGAGAAGGATCCAGGGACAGGGATAGAGAAGGATCCAGGGATAGGGACAGAGAAGGATCCAGGGACAGGGACAGAGAAGGATCCAGGGAAGGGACAGAGAAGGATCCAGGGACAGGGACAGAGAAGGATCCAGGGAAGGGGCAGAGAAGGATCCAGGGACAGAGAAGGATCCAGGGACAGGGACAGAGAAGGATCCAGGGACAGGGACAGAGCAGGACCCAGGGATAGGGACAGAGAAGGATCCAGGGAAGGGGCAGAGCAGGACCCACGAAAGGGACAGAGAAGGACCCAGGGAGAGGGACAGAGACGGAGAAGGATCCAGGGACAGAGAAGGATCCAGGGAAGGGGCAGAGCAGAACCCACGGACAGGGACAGAGCAGGATCCAAGGAAGGGGCAGAGCAGGACCCGGGGACAGAGCAGGACACAGGGACAGGGACAGAGCAGGACCCGGGGACAGAGCAGGACACAGGGACAGGGACAGAGCAGGACCCGGGGACAGGGACAGAGCAGGACCCAGGGACAGGCACAGAGCAGGACCCGGGGACAGGGACAGAGCAGGACCCGGGGACAGGGACAGAGCAGGACCCACGGGCAGCCGGAAGAACCAGGAGCGAGCATCGGGAATGGCTGGAGAGTGTGCAGGAAGAGGCTGGAGATGTGCTGGTAGATGGATGGGATAATAATAGATGGGAAAACAGACAGGCCAGATGAGCCCAGAAACCTTCGTGTTATTCCAAACAAACCAAGCAGGATAATCACCGCGCCTTTCTGCCGGCTTGGAACGGAACGCAAATACCTATTTTAATTCGTATTTTTTTTGTTCAGACACCCGAGGACAAACTTTCCGGCCCGATACCGTGTGTTAGGGGCGTGCTGGAGTCATTTAAAATGCAAAATAGCCCGTGTCGCGCTGCGAGGAGGAGGAGGAGGACGGCTGCCTTCCTCTCTCCCTCCCTCCCTGCCCTTGCAGGAGCAGCTCCGGGCCCCGCCGCCACCCCCGGGGGTTACCCGGGGCCATCCCCCGACGGCCCCGGACCCGAGGGGGGACATCTGCGGCGCTGCCCACCCCCCCCCCCCCCAAAAAAAAAACCTCCGCGGGGGCACCGGGGGGGGGGGTCGGGCAGGGGGAAAGAGCCCCGGGGAAACTCCCCCCGCCCGGTAACGACCCCCCAAACCCCGGAGATGCGCGTGTCCCCCCTCGGGGGCTCCCCCGCTGCCCCCGAGCCCCCCGCGCTGCCCCCGCGGCTCCCGCGCGGCTCCGGCCCCGCGGCGACACCGTTATTCGGAACAATGGGGCTTAAAACAAAGCCCCCCCCCACCCCCCCGCGCAGCCCCCCCCTCCATCCCCGGCCTCCCCGGGGTGCCCGGTGTTTTGGGGGGAAGGGGGAGGGGGGTGTCGGTGCCCGGTGGGTTTTGGGGGGCGCGGGGCCGGGGGGGTGCGGGTGCCCGGCGCTTACCTTGGTGCACCGCCACATTGCAGCCGTGCCCGTCGCAGTACACCAGCGGGTTCTCCGCCCAGCCCCGCTCATCAGAACAGACACAGCAGCCTCCCACCATCTCCTTCATACTTCCATGAGGGTTTCCTTCCCCCCCCGCCTCCCTCTACGCGCACACTCCTCCTCCTCCTGCTCTCCCTCCTCCTCCTCCTCCTCTTCTCCTCCTCCTCCTCCGCGCTGCCCCCTCCCTGCTTCCACCGAGCCCGGGGGGGGGGATTCGGGGGGTGCGACCCCCGGGCCGGGGGGTCCCGGGGATGGGGGGGGTGCAGGCGAGGGGGGTCCCGGGGATGGGGGGGGTGTCGCGGGGGCGGCGGGCGCGCCGCGGCCCCACCACAGACATTTACGGGCCCCCCCCCGCCTTCAATCATGGCCGCGCCGCCCGCGCGCCCCGGTAAAATTTGCGGTTCACGGATCACACTCCGGCTGGGGCGGGCGCGTTTGCTCTCCGGCCGTCGCTTCGCGGGGGGGGAGCCGCGCGACATTAATTGTTTTGTTGGTTTGTTTGGGTTTTTTTCCACCCCCTTTCCGCCGGCGGGTTTTGTGTTTTTATTCACCACCACCCCCCCCTCCGCTTTGCACACCCGCGTGTGCAAAACCGCTGGATGCGCGCCCGAGCCGAGCGAACGTGGATCGCTCCGCAGGGATGAGCTGGGACCGCTCCGCAAAATCCCATTATCTCGCCAATTCCGCGCTGACGGATCGGGGCTCCGCGAGCGCCACCGGCTGTCCTGCTCCCCCAGCTCCTTCGGGAAGAGCTTTTAACCCGTTGGCACCTGTTTTGTTATCTTGGAATGTCCCCCCCCTTGGAGGGGGTTTGTCCCCAGCAGGACGAGTGTCAGAAATCAGCTGGAAACCGGTAAAAAGAAATCATCCTAAAATATAGGGAATAACTCTGTGTGGGATTGCTCCTGCACCTCCCAAGTCCACACAGCATCACCCTTGTCTTGGACACGTCATCCAGAACACTCATGGAGAAATGAGGAAAACCCAAAAAAAGGAGCACAAAAACGACAAATCTTTGAAAAGAGGCCTCAAAAGTCCGTGTATCATGTTCCTACAGCTCAGGCTCTCCCTGAAATCATCTACCTGAGAACACACAGAGCAGCTCCCAGGGGTCTCATCATCTCTCCTGTGCGTCCTCCCCCCGCCAGCACACCGTGCTCATGAAAAAAAAGGAAGTGCCCGATGCCAGACTGGGCAAAGAAACGGTGGGAAATGTAGCAGGGAACAATTGTTTGCTGGTTTGTGCACACCAGTGTCCTCCTCCTGTACACACCTTGTGTCTTTCTCTTCCTGGCAGAGGAAGACCCGGCAGGGAGGGAATTTTGCTGGTGCTGCCATCCTCATGATGATGAGGATGAGCCCTTGGCAGCTCCGGTGCTGAGGAGGGATGGACGTGTCTCACAGGGACGGATTCCCTGGAGCCACCCTGCTCCCTCTGCCCTCCATCCCACGTGCCTGAGAGCGCTCAGATTCCAAAGCAGGAACAGTTCCCGTGGGTTCTTGGGAATCCTAACCCTCTGCAGGCCCAGGAGCTGGACTCTGATGGCTCTCTCCAACTCGGGATGCTCCGTGATTTTATGATTTACAACAGTTTAAACAAGACCAGACCCAGTGTCAGCCCTTTTAGCCTGGCCAGCCCCTCCTGCCCCAGCCTCCCCTGCCACAGGTGGACTTTGGAAGGTCAGCCTGCCCCATAATACAGTTTCTTTTCAAACAAACCCCTCTCCTCGGAGAGGAAACCCATCGCTCAGCCCCACAATCACCGGTTTAAGCATCCTTTAGATGGCACCTGTTCAAGCGTCACATCCAGGGGCTGGAAGGCAGACGGCTCCCCGAGCAGCCTCCTGCTGGGACGCTGTTCTTCCTTTTATCCCCCTCCTTTGAGAGCCACAGGGGCGGACAATACGGTCACCACATTGCTGGGAATTCACTCAGCCTTAGCTCACTTTTTTTCTGGGAGGGTTTCCCCTCCTCTCCCCCCTCTTTCCCCCCCCCCCCCTTGCCTTTTATCTATTGTGTTACCAGCTTGTTTAAAAGCAAAAAAAAAGGGGTGTGGGGAGGGGGAAGAGATCTGGCTGGTTGCCTTTGTAACCTGGAGGAGATCCTTGTGGTTTAGGAATTGTCTTAGACTCCAGGACAAAGTGCTGAACATCCACCCAGCCCTGACGGTCTCGGTTCCAGTTGGCCACGGAGACACTTGGACTTGAACTGCAAATTTGCCTTTAGGGGATTAAATCCCGATTTACATAACTAATCCCCGCGGTGAGGGGAGGCTGGGCCGGGGAGGAAAGGGCACAGAGGTTTCCTGAGAAAAATTTTGGGGAGGGGGGGGAAGTGAAAGCCGTGAAAGCTGAGACCTGGAGGTATTTAATTTATGGTGGTTGTTGTTTCATCAGTCGGTGCTTTTAATATGGGGAGGCAAAATTAAAAGTACTGACTCGTGGGAACTGCTTCCCTTGAGCATCTCAGTTGTAACTACAGACAGAAGCTACAGAAGTTGTTACTAAACTTAGTCCTTTACTGCTCCATCCTGAAAATCGTGGATGAGGGAACTGGCTCCTCCACAGGCTCCTTCACCAGAACTCTGAGCCTTGTCTGAGTCTTGGTTACAAATGATCTCTCATTTTCAGGGGGATCCTTTGCATTTACTTTAATTGTTATTTAAAAATGACATAAACTTAGTGAACATCGAGTGCCTGACATGGAAATTCTTGAGACACAATAAATAAAAGGCTCCTATAGACTGTAGGGCCACAACGTTGTGTTTTACAGATTATTCATATTTCAGGTATTTTATCTGTAAAATACACACGTCCTGTGTTAAGGGCAAGAATGAGAATTAAGGAAGTTTATGTTTCTTGTGATAATTCCACCTGCTCTCAGGGAATTTAAGCACTGAGCAGTGTCAGAGTGGTGTTTCTGGCCTGGCTTACACAAAGGGGAACACTGGGATGCAAATACTTGATAAGCTGCCTCTCTGCACAGTATTCCAACAGGTTTTCCTGGGAATGAAGGCTCTCCCTTCCCTTCTTTCTGGGGAAACCATCCCTTGGGTTTATCAGGAACGAGGACTGTGATTTATCTGGAGCCAAGCAGGGCTAAAACTCACTATTTGCACCCACACAAATCAGTGTCTCTGCTCCACGAACCCCTTTGCTCCTTCAGGTTTTACCTCATTCCTCCCAGGCAGGTTGGAGAAAGAGGGAATGGTGAGGATGAGAGCAGCAATCCTTCCCAGGCAGCCAAATTCCTTGGAGTCACCAGCAGGAACTGCTGCCTTAGAGTCTAAATCCCTCAGCTGGAACAGCAGGGTGGGCTCCACAGGGCACAGCAGCGATGGCTCATCCTCTGCCAGCTGCAGCCACCGGGGAGAACGTGCCAGAATCCAGGAGTTTTCCAAACCACATCCCTTCCAGGAGGCTGTTTTCCCACTTCAGGCCCAGCTTTCATCCCTCTCACCCCCGTGGATACATCGAGCTCCTTCACCTCCCTGCAAAACCAGCACAGAGAGGAGTCTCCACACATTATTTATGCACATTATTTAAGGCTAAATAATTTAGTTTGTCTTCCTTTAAAGCTTTGCTTTTGAGCCTTTTCTCTCTGCATCCCTTGTTTTGGATACTGTGGGGGCTCAAAACATCGGGAAAGTTTATGGTGGTCACAATTTCAAAGTGATTCCAAAGTCCTTCCTTGAAGAGGTAAATAATCCACAGCAGGGAATCCTGAAAATCTGGGAATTCGGGCTCCAGGGGCTTCCACTGCCCTCCTGCAAAGGCCTCAGGTGAATTATTTTGCTTTCCCCCTTCTTCTCTGTTTGGATTGTTGGTTGTTCAAGCAGGGAATGACATTTTATCCCACCTTCTGCCCCATTCCAGGATCAAGGGGGTTTGATCAGATCTCTGCGTGTTCCACCATCACAGCTGATAGGAATTGTAATAGAGATTAAATTGTAATAGGAATTAAATTGTAATAGGGATTAAATTGTAATAGGGATTAAAACCAGAATGATGGTGGTGTTAGAAACAAGTCATCACCTGTGATTCACTGCCCTACACAAAACTTCACCCAAATTCATTTTTGGCCTATCCCACATATAATTCTGCTGAAGAGACTTCTGGGTTTGGTTTTTTTTCCTCTCTAGTGGGTTTTTAAAGGACAGAAACTCTTTCCTTTTGTCTCCACCAAAACCTGATTTCGTTCCCTGGCAACTAAAGGTCCGTTTTCACAGGTGGGGGGGGGGGTGAAAGGGGTGAAAATCCTGGTTACTTCTTTCAATTTTCAGAGTGGACCGTTGAGCAGGCACTTAGCAGTTTATCAGATGGGTTATTTTGGCCTTTGTCGTGGGCTAAAAGCTGCATTTCTGGCATACAAACACCCACAGGAACATTCAGAGAGTGAAGAAAGCCAAGAGCCCGACACACACACACACTCCCACACTCCCAGCTTTGCTTTGTCAGGAATTTTCTGCCCTTGGACAAGTCACTTCCTCCCTTTGTGCCTCATTTTCCCCCCTTTGCTGGAGCAACTCCCCACTGCAGAGCACTTTTGGGGTTGTTTGTCCCGAAAAAAGCAGCAAGAAGAGACAGAAGAGCAAGTTATTATTCATTAAACAATGTCATTAAGGGCCTGGAAAGGAAACAGTGATGTCATCAACGACTTTGAAGGGAAATCGTGCCATTAATGACTTAGGAAGGGAAAAAAAGCAGTGATTGAAAGAGCTCCTTTCCCCCCCTTGCAGCAGCTTAAATCAAACAAGACAGTGGATCATGTTTGTCTCCGTGGCTTTGAGGCCTTCAAAACACTAAAACTGATTCATGTGGTAGGTCAGGAAGATGACAAATTCGCTTTTTGGTGCTGGATTAAATTTATGAGTGGAAATATTTTAAGGGATTGTTAGAATTGCTCCCTCTCCTTTCGCCCTAAAAGCCCCAAACTCCCACGTTTTCGTGCCCCACCCGTGTTTGTGACACTTCCCAGCCCACTTTCCTCACTGTCCTCTCCCTCTGGGATCCCTGTGGGTCACGTATTTCGGGGGGTTTAGCTGTTTATTCCCTTCTTCCTGCAAAAGAGAGGCTGGGCTTCAGCCCAGGGAGCTGAGGAACATCCCTAAAACACGTCCAGCTTAACAAACCTAACGGGAGAGTCCCAAAATCCCATAAACACGGCTTTGGAAGCAACTTCAAGAGACTAATTAGGCTAATTCCCCACGGGGAGGCAGAGCCAAGGGCTGATTAGTGTCATATTATGGGGTTTATTATTATTATTTACATTAGGCAGTGAATGTACATAACAATTAGTGCAGAGCCAAGTGATGTGGTCTGTGTCCAGAAACCAAGAGGATTTTTAAGGAGGCTGGAATTAGGCTTCCTCAAGTTCAGTTTTCACATCCAAATCAGATGCCCTGGGTTTAAAAACCAAACCAGGTTTGGAGCTGCTCCCACCTCTTGGTGCTCCCAAACTGATGACACGGAGCAGGACCAAGGATTTGGGAGAGCATTTCCACCCTCCGGGGGGGTTCTTCACAGCCCCAGGTCCTGGATCCTGATGTCAAAGTGGGGATTAATAACCAGAAACAGATTTTTATTTTCTCTTTAGTGGGATTTAGGCACCTGTTCCCCTTTGTGCCTTGGGACTTTTCCCTCGCATTCCTGCGTTTTTAACGCCCTGAAAGAATCCTCGGCAGTAATTGAAGCTTTGCCCCCGTGCCCACCAGTTGCTCTCACTTAATTGCTTCCCAAAGCAGTTTAATTAAACCCTCTGCTCTGACGTCCTCGGGTGAGTTCAGAGCGTTGCATCAGCTCGGCTCGCAGTCGGGTGCTCAGCTCTTGGCTTGGCTCTTGGAAACTGCCTCTAAGACAGGAAACCCGAGGTAAAAAACATGAAGTGTCAGCCCTGCAGCCACGGCACAAACCCAAGGCCTCCTTCCAGGCTGGGATTTTCTTCCCAGGGCTGAAAATCCGCCGAGCTGGGCAGGTCCCTCAGCACGGGGAGGTGAAGGGATGGGGGTGAAGGCCACGATCCCTCCCTGCCACTGCCACTGCCACGCCAAGGGGCCGGTGCTAAACCTGCCCTGGGCCAGGCTGCCTCCTCCCTTCCTCCCAAAGCACCTCTTCATCCGTTCTGGATGTGCAGATAATGATTTCTCAAGCTGTTTCCCAGCCTGCCAAGTGGAATCCATCACGGGAAGTGATTCGTGGGGCTGCACAAGCTCTGCACCCAGGGCTGGCAGCTCCCACCCCAACCCCTCCTGCTTCCCAAAAATTGTGCCCTGGCATCCCCCGGGGGCGGTGCTGAAGCTCCGGTGGGGCTGCTGGATTTGGGGTGGAGCTGCCCAGGTGAGCCAGCCCGGGGGGCTGCGGGGCTGGGAACCTGCGGGGCTCGCAAAGCCCCGTCGGCAGCGACAGGAAACCCTCGGCGGCTTTTCGGGTTGCGAACGGCAGCGCTGAGGTTCAGGCAACGACATCCTGCCCCCGGCGGCACCGGGAGCCGGGCAGGAAGCGGGGGCAGCGCGGGGAGAGGGGAAGGGGGGGCCCGGACCGCCCCTCGCCCACCCTACAGGCGGCACAGGGGAGGCACATCCCGGGAGCGCGTCTGGCTCTCCATCATTCCCTGCACCTTTCCCTCCCTTCACATTTCCCTGCGTCCTTCCCTTCATCTCTCCCTGCACCTTTCCCTCCCTTCACATTTCCCTGTGTCCTTCCCTTCATCTCTCCCTGCACCCATCCATCCATCCATCCATCCATCCATCCCTCCCCACGTCCCTCCCCCGAGGCTGAGGGAGATGGGATTGTCCAGCCTGGAGAAGAGGCTCTGGGGAGACCTTGGAGCCCCTTCCAGTGCCCAAAAGGGCTCCAAGAGAGCTGGAGAGGGACTTGGGACACGGACCTGAAGGGACGGGACAGGGGGCAATGGTTTTGAATTAAAAGAGGGGAGATTCAGGCTGGGTGTTGGGAAGAAACGTTTTCCTGGGAGGGTGGGGAGGCCCTGGCACAGGTTGCCCAGAGAAGCTGTGGCTGCCCCTGGATCCCTGGAAGTGCCCAAGGTTGGGATGGACGGGGCTTGGAGCAACCTGGGCTGGTGGAAGGAGTCCCTGCCCCTGGCAGGGGGTGGCACTGGACATTACAGACAACTTTAAAGGTCACTTCCAAGCCAAATCATTCTGTGATTCTACAATTACCCAAAACTACAACCCCTCCAAAGGCCTTTGAGCCCCAAAAGCCTCCCAGGAGTGGTGGGGTGGGGGACAGAGGGGGCCTGGTGTGGGACAGGGGGGCTGCAGGCCCGTGGGGGCTGAGGCAGCTGCACTTCTCATCTTCCTCAAGCAGCTCTGGGCTTAGTAAGGGCTGCAGGGACGGAAAAGAAAACGTAATCAACCCTTTGGCCCTTCACCACTGCTCTTGAGAGATTTGCATGGACTGCTCTGAGATGCCTATGAACTATAAATGCCCTAATTATGTCCCAGAGGAAGAAACTGTGTCCTTTACTGATAATTTCGGTGATTTATCACCGACTCTGCTTTTAGTCATGTGTCTGTGTGGTGACTTACAGGATGAGTTAGATCTTCTCACACCCCCTCTTACTCATCAGGAACTTTGAGGCTGTAACCTGTTCCTTAGTCGCTGGTGAGTCACAGCTTGGCCCTTGGAAAAGAAAAGATGACCAAATTCTGACATCCTCGAGGTTTACCCCCAAAATAGTGTGTAAGTCACCGGCAGCACTTCTGTGTGATGCTTCCCACTGCGAGCTGGGGGATCAAAAGTGATCCATGAGTAATAACTGCAATAAATCACTCGAGCCGTGACTCACGTTTGTCTCGATGCCGAAATATTTTTGCCCTTAACTTGATATTTTTGCCCTTAACTTCCCGCAGGAATGGGAATAATCGATAAAACTGCCCAAAAATCGGTGTCTGAGGGCGAGGCCCCCACGGGGTGGGTTTGAGCAGGACTGTGGGGGGATGGTTTGTGCTGGACTGTTCTGAGGGAATTCACAGGTGTGAAACCTATTCAGGGGCACTAAAACCAGCCTTAACGAAGCCTTACAATAATCTAATTCATGGCTGAACTAAAATAATCTGTCAGCAGCAGAGTACAGAGCAGTGGTGGGTCTGTGTAAGAGCTCTGCACAGGCACAGCAGCGTATTTAGAGTAATTTCCTAATATAGACAACCCACTCTGTTCTCTTTCTTCCTCTCGCTCTGCTTTGGCTCAGTGACAGCGGGACTACAAAAATAGTGAGAAGACCTGAAATCGAGAGCGAGGCTCGTTGTGCAGCTCTTTGTCACTTGGAGAGACGCAAAGAGTCGGGTCCGTGTGGTTTGTGAAGTCTCGGCTCCGACGGGACACGTTTGAGCGGCGTTTTCCCCCTCCCTGCAGCGGGATCGTGGTGTCGCGGTGGGCGCCTTTTCCCCTGCGTGGGTTTACTCACCCGACCCGCCGGGTGTATTCCCACTCCTCTGCCCCGTGTTTTGCTGCCCAATTCAAGGGAATAATCTCCCAGAGACGTGTGTAAAGTCATCCCGCAGCTCTGTGCCCTGGCACGGAGCGGGTGGCAGCACATCCCTGCAGCGGCGGGCGGGGAAAAGGGATTTTCCCTCCGCTGCTCCTCTCTCCCGACCGAGTTTCTGTTTCTGCTGGGAAATAGGAGGAGAACCCCCCAGGGGGAATCTGGACCAGCCCCCCCGGGGTCCCAAGGGCCGGAGGCTGCCGGGACAGGGGGCTGAGCAGATGCCCCGGGGGTCCGGGGATGGGGGATCGCGGCGCTGCCGGGGGGTGCAGGAGGCGGCCCGGGGTGCCGGGGAGCGCCGGTGGGAAGGCAGCCGGGGACCTCTGCTGGGCGAAGCCTTAAAATGCCCTTTTTTCCCCCAAAATCGTGCCCTGCGGCCAGGCCGGCGCTGGGAGCCCTCCGGAGGGCGCCAGCACCTTGTCTTTCCCCGCCGGGCCGGGCCCCCCCTTCCCCGCTGCCCCTGGGGGAACCTGGAGAGCATCCCCCACATCCCCCCGCATCCCCCCGCATCCCCCCGCATCCTCCGGGCAGGCACCGGGACCAGCCCCGGGCAGGCTCTGAACCGGGAGGGCGAGGAGAGGGAGGGACAACGCCTGGATCCCTGCGGGGCAGAGGGGAAACCTTCCAGGACTGGGAATAACCGCACGAGACTGAGCTATTCCTCGATTATTTCTCCCACCGCCCCGTCCGTCCGTCCTCTGCTCGGGTCCCCTGTCTGTCCTGTCCAGCCCCCGCTCCTCCCGTCGCATCCCGACCCTCTCCATCCCGGCTCCCGGAGCGGAGCTTCCCTGGGGTGGGGCGTTCCGATTTAGCGGAGAAAACCCTCCCTGGGACTTCGCTCTTCCTCGGAAGAGGCCGAGGCTCCCTGGGGTACCAGATCTCCGGGGAAAGAGGGTGCAAAGGGGTGCCCGGGCTCCGGTGCGGGCACAGCGGCTCCCGGAGCCCGGTAACGGCGGGGAAACGAACCCGCGGCACCGCAACCTCCCTCTCGGAATCCAGCGGGGAACCGGGACGGCCGTGGGGCTCCTCTGACGGTTTTGTTGCTGTTGGGAGAGTTAAAAAGCATCGCCGGGGGCAGCGGCGAAAGTTGCCGTCGAGGCTGAGCTCGGGAGCCGGTGCCGGGAGCGGGACGGGGCTGGGATGAGGGGCTGGGATGAGGGGATGGGATGAGGGAAGGGGATGAGGGGATGGGATGAGGGAAGGGGATGGGGCCGAGGGAAGGGATCCGCCGCTTCTTCATGCCCAGCTTTGGCAGCGGGGTGGGCAGGAAGGGGCTGCGGCCCCCAGAGCCCCGCGCCCGACCCCTCCTGCCCGGGCGTGCAGAGCAACCGGGGGGGGGGACACGTGTTTTTGGGGGTCCCTTCGAACAAGCATCGAAGGGCAAATGCGGGGCGAGCAGAGCCGGATCCTGGGGTGCCCCGGCTGCAGCAGCACCCCCACCTGAAACCGGGCAGCCCCCCCGACCTCGGAACCCACCGCCCCAGCCGCGCCCCGCTCGTCCCGCACAGCTCGGGAGCGATCGCTGCCCACCCCCGTGCCCGGTGTCCCCCCCCGCCCCCGGTGCCCGGTGCCACCCCCGTCTCGGTGTCCGCTCGCTCGGGCACCTCGATTTTTGGGTGATAACTTGCGAGCAGCCCGGGAGCCGCTTCCCAAAGGCATCTCTTTGTCTCATCTCCCTTTGGGGACCAGCGAACCCCCCTCCGCCCCCGGGGAGCTCCCGGGGAGGGGGCACAGCCCCAGGCTCTCCCTTCCCTGCCCCACGAAGCCGGATATTTCTGCCAGGAGCTTCCTCGAAAGCGGACCTGAAGCCGGAATGTCCATTTTGGAGCGAAGCACAAACATTTCCCATTTTCCTGTGTCCCGGCTCGGTGTCCCCCCACCTCCCTCCGGATCTCAGCGTCTCCGAAACCGAGCACCGTTTGGAAGCTGGGAGGTCCCCCCGCGCTAAAAAATAATGCTAAATTCAAATAAAGACCAAGAGATGCAACCCCCGCCCCTCCCCGCGGAGTAAAGCACTTCAGAACGAGCCTCAGCCTTTCCACGACTTCTTTTTCCACCACGAATTCCAGGCTTTAACCCAGCTCAGCTGCAGGTAGAGCAGCTCCTGCCCGGGTGGTGCCGAGCGTGGAGACCCCACACCTCCATCCGCGTGTCCGTGTGTCCGTGCGTGCTCAGATCCGCTCGTGCGAGGACACACGGACACTTCGGGCCGGGGGAGCGTTTGACGTGACCCTGCGGTCCCGTATCCTGGATTTGGTGCAAATCTCTCCCGTAAATCAATATTTAAATCAAAATTCCGGCTATTTAAACCCGCACGGAGAGAAGACCCCCCAGCTCTGCCCTTCCCTGCCCGCACGTTTCGTGGGCCCCGCGGTTTAGAAATTCCCAAAGCTTTGCTTTCTGGATGCTCAGAGCCCGGGAAGCGCTTGGGACGAGCACACAAATACCCATTTCCAGCAAAAAAAAAAAACCCTCGGCCGGGTCGAGCCTAAACCTTTGGCGGAACCCGGCGCAGGGAGAGATTTTATGATTATCGTCGCTGTTGCCAGAAACCAGCGAACTTTACGGTCCAGATGTTTGGAGAGTGTCAGAACAACTTGCTGCTGCTGCTGTTGTTGTTTTTTATGGCGAAATCAAAAGGTTTATAATCTGAGAGATCGCCCAGCCCCGCAAAGAATGCAGGTTGCTCCTCGCTTTCTGCCTCCCTAACCCAGATGCTCCGGTATCTCCCGCCGCTGGCAGCCGCCCGCTTCAAAGGCTCGTCCTCGGCCATCCATCAGCTGGGACAAAAAATGAGCTCTCCGTCCTCCCGCGTTTGTTTTGGGAAGAGGGAAATCATTTGAACAACTGTATCTCCATTAAACGAGGGAGCGAGGGCGGGGGGCGGATCCTCTTTCCTTCTGAAACGGAGCGAGATGCTGCTTCACAAAACAGACTTTTTTTTTTTTTTGGTGCCCCCCACAAGCCCCGGGCGGTGACGAAGCTGCAGGTCAGGGGCAGGAAAAGAGGTTTTTCCCCTTCGTTTCGTCGCTCAGTGGGTAAAAAGGCAAAGGGTGAACGTTAATGCTGAGATCTCATCTTTTTGTTGTTGTTGTTTATGATCCTTACCTTTTTTTTTTATTTTATTTACAACTCTTCTTTTTTTATTCACAGTTCTAATCTTTTTATTTCACGTACCCGAGAAGGCCCTGAGTCCTCCAGCACCAGCTCCCGCTGTTTTCCTCCCCATCTCTCGCAGGGAAGGGGAAACAACTGAGGGGCGAGCGGGCCTTTCCACAGGACTCCTCTTTTCCCCTCAAAAAAAGGGGAAATTTGAGCAAACTGGGGCCGGAGCGACACTCACTGAGCGCGCCCAGGCAGCGAGGGGGGCTCGGCAGGGCCAGTGGCGGCCGTTCTTCCTTTTATTGTCGCCAATTAGGCGGGTGTTGGTCTAAAAAGGACTCCCATCCTCGCCCATCCCGAAGGGAACCCTTTAAACAGCCCCCGTTGCCTTTTTTTTTATTTACAATAAACACGTTTTTTGTTAATGAAACCTCTCCGTCCTTCCCTCCCGGCTTTCCCTCCCCTTCCCGAAGTGCAGAAAGCTCCGGTTTTTGCAGCTCTGAGCCCCCGGTGGGTGGGGTTGGGTCCTTCGGGGGTGCCGGGGTCAGGCCGGGGGCAGCGGGGTCATTGTATTGCCATCATGGGTCAATAAGCAACTGGTCAGGCTCTCAATCCACATCAGGCCTTGAAGAGGACTGGGAAATGGGAGAATCCATTCATAATAATAATAAACTTGTCAATCAATACCGGGGGGGGGGGAGCAGGAAATACTTTGTAAAAGGTAAAAAAAAAAAAAAAAAAAAGTGTGGTTTTTTTTTTTTTCCACCCTCCCTCCCCCTTTTTAAAGTTCCACGACGCGGTTTCAAAACGCCCCGAGGATGTTTGTGCGAGGGATTTTAAATCGCAATTTCGCTATGTAGCACTTAAAAGTTAAGGGATGAGCGTCGTAGCCAAGAGGGAAATTTAAATAAGAATCGATGATGTCGCCCAAAGAATATAAAACGCTTTTTGAGGGGAAAAAGCAGCATCCGAGACCATTCCCTGTCTTATAAAAAACCTGAAGGATTGTGGCTTTCTTGCCTCTCCTTTAATTCCCGCTGATACCAGCACCTACCAAAGGGCGAGGAAGAGTTTGGGTTTAAGCTTAATTTAGCAACAGAAATATTTTCCGGCGTTATTTTTTAATTTTCAAGCGAATTAGTGAACAAAACCCCCGCGTTAGGAGCGAATCACGCTGAGAATTTCCCCCGGTTTAGCCGAATTTAAAGGGAAATACAATAAAACCCCCACGAAACGAGATTACTCGGGCTGAAATTCGCCCGAAAATCCGGGTTTATCACTCGGCTAATCTCCAAATTATTTTATTGGGAGCTGCTGCCGCATAAAAGGGGTAAGAGCCTGGATTAAGCGAGAAGGGGGAAACAACCAAATCACGACAGAATATGGGAAACATCAAAAGGCGACGGGAGAATAATGGGAATTCTCTGCTGGCTTTAAGATCCAGGCATGAAATCTCCCATCTACAAACTCGTTTTTCCTCTTTATTACGAGTCCGGGGGGGTTGTGTTTTTTTTGGAGGAGGGTTTGATTTGAAGACGCGCGCTCCTCCGGGCCGCCACAAATTAAATAATTAAAATTATTTTAAATAATCGGAGAGGAAAATAACCTCGGAAAGTGGAATTTCTCCCCTTCCAGCCTCTCCTCGTGAGTCGCCGGCTTTACCAGGACCCTCCTCCGAGGCTTTTCGCCGGGATTTCTCCCGGGAGAAGGATCCCTCTTGGCGCTATTTAGCTTTATTTGCTTAGGAAAACAAACAAACAGCTTATTCCCCCCCTCCCCATCGGCGGTGTTTATTAGGGTCTAATTCCCTTCAGCTGCTCCGCAGAAAAAAAATGTGGTTTTTCTTTGTTAGGCGACGCTGAAAGGCTGTTTATTAGGAAAGAGGGAAATAAAGCCCGAATTTCGGAGGGATGTTGGAAGGCAGGGAAGGGCGGGAGCGTCGAATTCCCGAACCGGGACCCTCCAGAAAACCCACGCGGAGGAGCAAAACCCGCTCAGAAGATTAAAAACCGCCTCCTTCCTCCATCCTTTCGGGCTCTGCGGCCCGGATTTGTCCGAAATCTCCGGTTTTAACCCAAATCTCTTTGGTTTTACCCGAAATCTCTTTTGTTTTTTACCCGAAATCCCTCTATTTTACCCCAAAGCTCACTCTTTTACCCCAAATCTCTCCGTTTTACGCCAGAGCAAGGGCTTAAAAGGTTTTAAGCGCGGTCTAAGCAGCCCCGTTTGGTCTGACCCATCCCATCGCTCTTCCTAGGCCTCTCCCGTGGTTTAAACCCCACAATTTTCATTAAATTCCCCATTTTCCATTATTTTTGGGGGTGGTTTCGTGCGGTTTGTTGTCGGTTGGTTGGTTCCAGGGGCTTGTTTTTGGGGTCGATGTTCGGGATTTGGTTTTATTTTTATTTTTATGGGGTTTTTTTTCCCCCCCAAAAAAAACCCCGCGTTATTTTAAACGGATTAAAAAAGGGCACGAGAGCAGCGGGGCCGCCCCAACCTGAGCCGTCCCCAAACCGGAATCCACTTTTTTTGTGTTTAGAAACAAAAGAGGAGGAAAAAGGGATTTACGTCTTTATAAATTGCCCCTAAATGCGCCTTTTGTTCGCACCTGAAGGGGGAAAAAAAATAATCCAAAAATAATGGAATATTGTTTGCATCCCGGCACGGATTCACTGGGAATTATCCCAGTTTGGTGCTGGGATAATTGCAGCTCCACACTCGGCCACTCTGCTCAGCCACTTCAGAAACCTCTTATGAATATGAAAATTAATAAATACACACGCTCAAACATTATTTTAGGATTTATTAAAATATTATTAATTAATGGTGAAAAGTGCCCCAAGTTTGGACTGAGGACGGGGAGACGGTTTTGGGTGGTTTCTTCGAATATTATTCACAAACTGGTCACGGAGAAGAAAGGAGGGAAATCCTGCAAAAAATTCCAGAGAAATCATAGAACCATTAAAATAAAAATCATAAAATTATGGAACCGTTTAGGTTGGAAAAGACCTTTACGATCGAGTCCAACTGTTAAGCTGGAAAAATAAGAAAGAAATCCTGAAAAATAACCTTATCCCACGGGAAGGAGAAGGAATATCTCTGATTTTGAGTGCATCTGGGAGCATTTTCGCAACCCCTGGCTGCTGGCAGCCTAAAGATGGATCAGTTATAAAACTTCTCATCACCCCAAGGAGAAGGAGGATTTTTTTTTTTCCCCATCTGTCCCTCAGGATGGGGTTGGATCTGCTCCTCCAGCAGCCTGGAAAATGCACCAGAGACCTTTAAAAATCAGGGCGCCGACGGTTTGTAGAGGTATTTTCAGGAGCAGCGGCCTCTCCCAAAATATTGGGGGTTTTCCCAGTGCCGGGTGCTGGGCTGAGCTCAGCTCATCAACCCCCCTGAGCCGAGCTTAAATCCTCTCACCCTCCAGGCTGAGCTCAACTCCTCCGCCCCGGGCCTGTCACGAACTATTTGAAATTAAAGGGGGGGGGAGAGAAAAAATAAATAAAATCAGAATTCCGATATTTCCCTGGAAAACACCCCTCGGGCCTGAGCCAAAGGGCTTTTCCAGCCCTTTTCCCCCCGGGAGCACCAGGCCCATCCTGCTCCAGGAAACAGCGTTTAGTGTCTCCCGGGAACATTTTTCCAAGGGGTCTCGGCCAGGTGGTCCCTTCTTTAGGATTCTCTGCCCGGAGGGATCGTTTTGGGCCGCCTCGTTTTTCTGGGATTTGTTTCTCGCAGGACACGGGAGTAAAGAAAACTAATCCCTCGCCACGGAGATAATTGAGTTGGGCCAAAATCCATTTCTAATCACGTTTATTTTTCCTTCTCCCGGTGAATCTGATGGATCCTCCCAAACTGCTGCTGCCCCCCGGCCCATTCCTGCTGGGAATCTTGGCTTGTTTTCCTGCTGGCACCCACTTTTCGCTCGGGTCTCCCCTGCCCTGCTCTCTGCTGGAGGTGTGGAATTTGGGAGAGCCCCCACCCCACCCAACCCCCCCCGGGCACGATCCCAACCCCCGCGGAGCAGCCCCGACCCCCAGAGCGGCTCCCCCAACGTCCCCCCCCCTACCCCAAAAAAACCCCTTTTGGGATTTATTTCGGCTTTTCTTTCCATTTCTGGGGGCCTGGCACCGGATCCAACAGAAAACCAGGCACCGGGGAGGCAACGTGGAATTCCCACGGGGAAAACCCCGGCTGGAGCTTGTGGGATCCACGAGGAAATCCCACGGGAAGCGCGGGTGGGATCCACGCGGAAATCCCACGGGAAGCGCGGGTGGGATCGGCGGGAGGGAGGAGCGGGGACGACCCTCACCCCTCCCCGGAGCTCCCGCAGCCCGCGGACACGCGTGAATCCCCTTCCTCCACCTCTTCTTCCTCCTCCTCTTCTTCCTCCTCCTCCTCCTCCTCCCGCGCAGCGCTCCGCGGGCGCGTCCGCGTTCCGTGCCAGGCAAACCCGTGCCAGGCAAACCCGCACCTTTCCCGCAAGCCCAACCCACGCGGGGAGGCGCGTGGGGATGAGTTTTACGGGAATAACCTCACCTGAGAAGTCCTCCCCTTCTTTTATCTCGCTCCCAACTTCCCCCCCCCCCCCCCCCCGCCCCCGCCCGCGGGGAGCTGGGAGCGAGATTCCAGGACCTCTGGAATTGGGATATCGCCATATCCCGGGAACTTTTATCTCTTCCCGAGGGAACGACCAGCCCTGACAGGTACGAGGGTTGTCTCCGGGGTGGGGATTGTGGCGGGGACCCCCCGGGTTATTCTGCTCTGGCCCGGGAGGGTTGGAAACCCCCCTGGACCCTCGGGAGCTGAGGCGCAAAAAGACGAGTATATATAAATATACAAACACATAAACGCACAGACGCGCAGATATAAAGACATAAAATCGCACGAAAATACAGAGACAAAAATATTCAGTTACACAGACACGCGGGTGTTCAGGTAAAAGCACAAACACCCGAATAAACACCCGGATACATCCAGATCCACATCCAGGCACCGCCAGGTCTTCTGGCTGCGCCCAATTCCCAAAGCTGCATCCCTTGGGATCGGGGCAGCCCCGCCACAGCCCCCCCGGCCCCCAAGCGTCGCGTGGGACCCACGGAACATCCCAAGCCGTGGATATTTCCCCCTCGGGCCTGCAGCCCCCATAAAAATAAACGCAAAGGGGTGCGAAACCCACCGTCCACCTAATGGTGACCCTATAAACTGATAAGCGGGAGGTGAAGGTGACATGAAGGGGACAGCGAGGGCGGCGGGGGACCCGCAGCGAGGTCACCTGGAGCGGGAACAGGGAGAATTTATGGCGCGACCAAAACGCTTTTGCTGGCGAACCCCCCCCCGCCCGCATCCTGCCCCCCATTCTGTACACGTGGGGGGGGATGTAAATTATCTGTACGTCCGTGTCCCCGCAGAGACGTCCCCGCACACGCGTTGAACTTTCTCCCCTGCCGAAATATCGCCTGTTTGTGCTCCCACGGACAGAGATTTCCTGGGAAATGACGTCTCCATACATTCGCCTTCGGAGCCCTGTTTCCTCCTGACCAGCGCTCGGGGGGCTCCGGCTCCTCTCTAAACCCCCCCCCCGCCAAACGATCGGGAAGAGTTTATTGCTCGGCTCCAACTTGTGTTTTGTCTCCCAGACCCCCTCCCAAACCCCGCGGCTGCCTCGGGGGGGGGGATATTCCCTGCCGGCTCCTTCCTCCCCCCCACGCTCCCCTCCTCCAGTCTGGCACGGAGCAAAGCTCAGCCTATAGGTAAAATGGCTCTGGCTTTATGTGGAAAAGAAAAAAAAAAAGAAAGCAAAGCCCCAGGATCTCCATTCTATTCGCGAAGGGAAGCTCCGGGCTGGGCTGAAATCGGGATTTTTTTGTGGTCCCTCCGCCGGGACGAGCTGCGGTGTCCCCCTAAAAGCGGCCGCTTTCCGTCCCTGGCGATGCGAACTCTCCCCCCTCCCCTCTGCCCAAACAAAGAGGAATTTGGTGTTTGTGTTGGCCGGCGGACCTTTACTCACAGGAAACTCTTGCCTGTGGAAAACGAGGGTGAAATGTGGTGGATTTAATGCAGCGAGATCTGGAAAACTGGGGAGGAAGGGGGGGGGTTTCTGCCCGCAGCGAGGCCGAGGGTGTGCGGGGGGCGAGCGCCCAAGGGTGCCGGGAAGGGGGGAAACCCCCGCGGGGATCCCCCTCCCAGCAGAACCCGTCTGGGCATCGGGGGGGTTCCCCTCCCCTCCGCCGGTAAAAGCAAATCAGGTGATCTCCGCTCCCAAATTAAAGGCGATGTTGGAGTTATTTTAAATTTTTTTACACGCACACTCAGGAATGCGCTTCCTCCTCCTCCTCCTCCTCCTCCTCCTCCTCCTCCTCCTCCTCCTCCTCCTCCTCTGGGAGTGTTGCTAAATCGGGATCGTTTGCGGTTGATCGTACACAGAGTTTAACAAAATATTATTATCAAATTAACTACTCGCCCGAGTGTGCCCTTTGAAACCGCCACCAAAAAAAAAAAAAAAAAAAAAAAAAAAAAAGAAAAAAAAAAGAAAAAAAAGGCAGAGGAAGAACTAAAAGCAACTTTTCATGTGGGAGACAGACGGGGTTTGAAAGGGAGCAGCGTGCGCTGCAGAGCTGCAGCTTCCCTTCCCCCAGAAAGGTTTCCGAGGTAACTGTTTCCCCAAAATTAGCCTCCTGAGCAGAGAGTTAAAATCCCCCGGTCCAGCCTCCGCGGCTCCACTCGCTCCGCTCAAGTAGCTTCAGGTTTATAAAGAAATCGAGGGGACGGGACAATGGAGCTGCGGGCTGGGTGAGGGCTCGGGGAGCTTTTTTTTTTCCTCCCCCTTTTCCCCCTTTTGGAAAGAGGAATCTGCAGCCCAGGGTATTTTTTTTTTTTTTTTTTTTTGGGGAAAACATCGCCTGGTTTGTAAGTCAGGAGAGAGTTACCAAATACCGAAGAAATCTTGGGATTTAAAGTTTGAAATAAAGTTTAGCAGCGCAAAGGCGTGCCAGAGAATTTCCTTTTTTCCCCCCCTTTTTTTTTCTTTTGCCCCTTATTTTTTTTTCCACATTATTTTCTCCTTTTTTTAACCTTTTTTTTTTCTTTCCCATTTTTCCTTTTTTTTTTTTCCTTTTAAGAAAGAGTTTGGAAGAAAAAGACACGAAGTGAATAAAGACCGTGTGTGAGTAAAAAAAGAAAAAAAAAGAATGTATAACTATCTTTACATTGCTTTTCTTTGCCGATGTTATTGTCGATGCCGCGCTCCAGCCCGCGCTCCTTCCAGCTAATAAATACAGTAATTGGCAATTAATAAGCATTCCAGCCCGGGCTGAAGGATGAATTGTCGCGGAGTCAATCGTTTTGAACAAGTCGCTTAGAGGAATATCTTTCACGCTTTATTAAATATATACGTACACACACCCATCCCAGAGGAATCCAGATTTGGGAAGGCGCAGCGACCTCTTAAAACAACCCTACGTGGAGCAAAAAAAAAAAAAAAAAGAAAAGAAATATATATATATATATATAAAAATATATAGAGAGAGAGTTAAACCGCGGAAACAAAGCGGAGGCACCCGCGCTGCCATCGCCTCGAAAAAACGGCGTAATTTTGAATATCTTCTTTTTCTCTCTTTTCGCAGGGAAGGAGCAGCGCGGGGAGGGCTCCATTGTGTGCGCGCACGGGCGGGGGCGGCGGGGCCGCGCTGCGCGGGGGCTGCGCGGGGCTTGCGCGGGGGCTGCGCGGGGCGGCCCCCCCGGGGCTCTGGGGTGGGGGGGGGCGGTGGGGCTGAGGAAGGGGGGGGGTGTGCGTGTGAAATGTTGGGGTTTAATGACATCAGAGGCCCCGAGCGCCCAATCAGGGGGCGGGCGGCGGGCCCGGCGGGGTGTTCCCGAGAATATCCCGGCCGCGGGGCCGCGAGTGCGGAGCCCGGGGAAGGTGGGAGCCGCACGGAGAGCCCCGCGGCTCCCCCCCCGCCGCCCCGACCTTCCCCCCGAGCCCCCCTTCCCCACCTCCGCCACCATTTTTCCGTGCCCCCCCCTCGCCGGGAGCTTTGTTTGTTTAAGCATCTCAGTGGCTTTTTCGCGCGGCTGAGCCGGGGGGGGGCCCGCGCTTGTTGATTCTCCGCTCCCCCCCCCCCCTCCATCCCTCTCCCGGCCCCCCCCCCCAAAAAAGAGAGATTATTTTGGAGGCGGAAGGTGGGTGCGCGGCCGCGGGTGGGGGCCGGCCGGGGGGAGCCCGGAGGATGCGAGATGTTTGACTTCTTTATTTTTCTTTCCTTTTTTTTTTGGCCGGGGAGGGGGAAGACGAGGAGTCAAGCCCCGGTGCAGGCGGAGGAACTGGGTGTTCGGAAGATGTTGCAAACCATTGACTGGAGCGTTTGAAAGGGAGATCGACTGCTTTGGCTTTTTTTTTTTTTTTTTCTCCCTCTTTTCTCCTCTTTTTCTCCTCTTTTCCTTTTTTTTTTTTCCCTCCCCTCCCCCTTTCCCCCCTCTCCGGAGGGGTAGGGATGTGTGTGATCAGGGAGTGGAAACAAATATGTCCTTATTTTCAATGCCCCCTTTGAAAGAGACAAAGTAAACGCTCCTTGCAAAATGTTCCTGACCTGCGAAGGGACCTTCGGAATTGTTCCAGCCACCATGGATTACAATGGGGAAGCCAGGCCGGGGGATTTTCATGCCGGCTATCAAGAAATCGAAGGGATAAACTTGGGATACTTACAGATCAATGGCACCCAGATGTTTGCTTTGGCCCAGGTCCTCAGCGACCTGTTTAAGGATATCCCCAGGACCACCATCAGCAAGAAGATGGAAACCTTAAAGATCAAGAGCCGGCGCTGCGATCTTAAAGAGCTCCGGACCCTCAAGGCCATCAACTCGGTGCCCACCCGCGCGGTGAAATGTTCGCTCATCTCCAAGGCGGACCTGGAGGCTCTCTGCACCTCCTGCAAGAGCCTCAGCCCCCGCCGGAGGAAGAGGAAGAGGAAGAGCAAGAGGAGGGAGCAGCTGCTGCTGCCGGACCCGGGGGAGCTGTTCCCCTGCCCCCGGCCCCAGCTGCTGCCGCCCTGCAGAGCCGGCGGCTGCTGCGGCCCCGCCGCCCCCGCCCGCCCCCGGCCGCCCCCCGCCTTCCCCGGCCCGCAGCCCTTCCACAGGGCCTTCCCGCCCCGGGGGGGCCGCGGGCTGGCGGGCCGGGGGGGCCTCTTCGCCGGGGTGCTGGCCGGGTACCCCCGCGACCTGGCCCTCCTGCACCCCGCGGCCGCGCATCCCGCCGCGCTCCCGGCCGCGCTCGCCCCCGCGGGCCGGCGCAAGCGGGGGCCCTGCTGCGCCAAGGGGCTCTTCCCGCAGGAGAAGGGGCCCGCGGCCGCCAGGAAGGGCCGCTCCTCCGGCTTCCCCGGCTCCAAGCGCCAGGGCACCTCCGCCGGCTACTCCAGCGACTCGGACTCCAGCCTGGACTTCGCCGGGTCCAGCCCCGCCACCTCCAGCGACTCGTCGGAGGAGGAGGAGGAGGAAGAGGAGGAGGAGGAAGGGGACAGCTCGTGCAGCAGCGAGGAAGGCAGCTCCTCGGAGTCGGAGAGCAGCTCGCTGTGCAGCGGGGACTCGGTGCAGAGCACCCGGTACAGGCAGGCGGCTCTGCCGCGCTTCCCGCCGCAGCCCCCCCGGGAGCCCCTCGGGGAGGAGCGCCCGGCCGAGCCCCCCCCGAGCGTGGGCAAAGCCCTGCGCCCCGACCCCGACCTCCTCTTCCTCTCGCAGCAGCTCTGGGCCAGGACTTTGCGAGCGTCAACTTTGGAAAGTTTGAGCCCGGCTCCAGCCCCGGCCTCGGGGGCTCAGCCGCAGCCGGGGCTGTACGCGAAGCAGGAGGCCTCCCCTTCCTCCTCCTCTTCCTCCTCCTCCTCCTCCTCCCCCCCTCCCTCCCCGAGCAGCACCCCCGAGGGGGACCCGCAACAAAAGGAGGGAGGCTTTGGGGACGCGGAGCCCTGCGCCAAAGGGAAGGATTTGCACAAAGATGCCTCGAACAATAGAGCCTCGTTAGAACGGGCCGAGCGGCAAAGCGGAGCCTTAACCGGGCCGGCGCCTTCCCCGGAGGCGGCCCCGGGCTCGGCCCCGCAGCCCCCGGAGCTGGGGGGGAGCCCCGGCCCCGCGGCCCCCGGGGAGGAGGGGGAGCCCCGGCGGGAGCACTTTGACCGGCTCATCCGGCAATCCAAGCTGTGGTGTTACGCCAAAGGGTTCAACCTGGACGGGAAAAGTTTGCGGCACGGAGGGAGGCCGGAGCCCTGGAAAGGCGCGGAGCTCAAATCCCCCGGCTCCAAAAGAGCAGAGAGCCCCAGCACCTTGTCATCCAAAGCTTTGAGAGGCAATGGCTCGGAAAGGAATGCCAAGCGCCGACGCCTCGCCAGAGGCGCTGAGGCAGAAAGGCAACAGAGCTCCTCCAAAGGGAGGCCACAAAAGACTCCGAGGAGGAATGCCAAAAAGGGAAACACTCCCTGCAAACGCCTCGGCAGCGCCGGGCCAACCCCGCCTCGGAATTCCTTCAGCCTCATGGGCAACTTCCCCTGTATTCCCTCCCTGGTCGTGGGGGAAGATGGGGACCTGTGTCCTGCCTCCTCCCTCGGGGGCAAAAACTCCTGGGCTCTCTCCAAAACTCACCCGCTGTGGAGCTGGCACCTGGGGGGCAACGCCATCCCGGTGCCCCCCAGCCTCAAATTCCGGGGCTATAGCTTGGAGGATCTCTAAGGACAGCGGACAGCCCGGAGGAAAGGTTGACGTGCAACAGATGAGAGCGGGAGGGGCCCCGGGGCGGGGGGGCGGCCGGGCCGGGGGGTCCCGGGGGTGTCCCGGGGGTGTCCCGGGGTGTCCCGGGGGTGGGGAGCGGGTCCCTCCGTCCCACCGGGGCTGCCCGGGTGGGGAAGGGGCTGCCCGGAGGAGCCGTGTGAGCTCCGGGGGGTGCGGGAGCGTCCCGGGGGGGGGTGCGAGCGAGTGTGTGCGCGGCTCCGGCTTCGGGGGGGGGGACACACGGGGGGTCCCCGCTCTGTTTGGGGGGGGACCGGATTTATTTTCGTCCCTGTGCGCGCCAGGGGCCGGGTTTGGGGTGAGTTTAAGGACGGAACTAAAACGCGCGATCGGACCCAGGGGGCGGCGATCGACGACCCCAAACCTCCCAAAATCACCCCCCCCCCCCCCGCCCGCCCCGCTGCCAAAGGCGGGGGGTTATTCCCGGCAGAGGGATCTGGGACGAACGGGCTCCTCGTGGCGCAGGGAAAGGGCCGGGAGCGCAGGGAATTCGCCGGGAGCGCAGGGAAGGGGCCGCCACCACCCCTGACCCCCCTCCAGCCACACGCCAAAAAAAAACCCGAGGAAAGAATAGATCTAATTTCTCCCTTTTTCCTCCTTAAACGCGTCGGATTAAATTAAAAATAATCACACGCAGAGAGAAATAATATCGGGCGGCAGAAACCTTCCTTTTTTTTCGGCGAGAGCGGGAGCGGCTCTTCCCAAATCCCGGCGTTAACGGCGGTGTCACGTTTTTCCGTCTTAGTTAAAGCGACGGGAAGAAAACGCCGACTTTTTTTTAAAAAAAAAAAAATCAGGAAATTCGGTTTGTTAAAAGAAACCAGGAGGGTTTTTTTTGTTTTTTTTTTTTTTTTTGAGAGGAAGTCGCTTGAAACCGTTCCACGTATATTAAATAAATAAAAAAAAAAAATAGAAAGGAGAGGGGGAGGAGGGAGGAAGGGAAAAAGTGAGGAGTTTGTTGGATAATAACCCCGGCCCGCCTCGCCCAAACGTAGCAGGCCTGTAAAAAAAAAGCTTTACGGGCCCGAGAAATCGGATCCAGGACCATTAGCGAGGGGGTACAGCCGGAGGATTTGATCTCCCCCGGGCTCCGGGGGGGAATGCGGGCAGGAATGCGGAGGGAATGTCTCCCTCTCCCTCCTCCGCCGAGCAAATCAGGGCCCAGTTTCACTTTTCTTCCAAACCAGTGGCTTTGTAACCGGTTCTTCGGGCTGGTTCTGATGTGATTTTCCACCCCGCTTTTGGCATCAAAGCCTGAAGCCCCCTCTGGTTTGGAAACCTGAAGCAAATCAAAGCTGGTTTGGGGGTTTTTTGTTTATTTTTTCCCTTTTTTCTTTTCTTTTCTTTTATTTTATTTTCTTTTTTTTTTTTAATTATTTTTTTTAGCGCGTTTTCGTTTTCCTCCTCCTCCTTCCCAACAGAAAAAACACTCGCGGCCCGCTCGGGGAGTTCTAGTTCGTTTTGTTTTTTTGGTTTTTTTTTTTCCCCTCCAAAAATCCGCTCCCAGAAAACAAACAAATAAAAAAAAAACCCTGAAAAAAAAAATATAAAATCCCTTCTCGGCGCCTTTTGCTGGAAAAGGGAGAGGGAGGCCGAGGAGAACGAGCGCAGGGTTTTAAAGAAAACCTTCGCACACGCGGCACGTTCGGATTTATTTATTTCTTTCTTTACTTATTTTTTTTTTTTAATTCCATCAGCGCGTTAACAAAAAAGCAAAAATTAGATAAAAAAAAAGAGGGATATTTGATATTTCGAAGGCCGAGTGTTTTATATCTACGAGGCGCTGTTTTTCTTGGAGATGGCGAATTGTTGCTAAAAGCGATGTTTGTTTTACTTGGGTTTTTAGCGGGTTTTGCTGTTGTTGCTGTTGGGGTTTTTTTTTGGTTAAATGCGCTTTTTTTTGTTGGCTTCGCCCCCTCCCGCGGGTGCAAAAGCGGGGGGGGGCCTCGCCCCTAAAATATTCAGGTTTTAGAGCCGTTCCCCCCCAAATAACCCCCCAAAAAGCTGATTTCAGGGGGATTTGTCCCCCGCAGGATTCCCGCACACGGGGGGGGTTTCCCCGCGTGTCCCCCGAACCCCCCCGGGGCAGAATTCCCGTTTTTCCATGGAATTGCGGAGCCTGGAGCCGCCAGCGTTCTCTCTCCGCCCCCCATTCCCCCAAATCCGGAGCGGGTTAAAAATGTATTTTCTAGGAAAAAAAAAACAACAAATAAATAAAATTTCAAATAATCTGCGGGGGGGGGTCGGAGCGAGAAAAAAACCCCGAGAGCCGCGCTGGGAATTTATGCTAATATATATATATTCATATATATATATATATATAAAATATATATATATATATTCATATATATATATATATATAAAATATATATATATTCATATATATATAAACATACATATAAAAATATATATTCATATATATAAACATATATATATGAATATATAAAAATATATATATATTAATTAAAATATATATATTAATATATATGTATATATATTTATATATATGTTCATATATATGTATATATATATTTTTATATATTCAAATATATGTAAAAATATATATATGAATATATTCATCTATATGTTCATATAGATGAATATATATTTTTATATTTTTATATATAAATATATATATAAAGATATATATTCATATATAAAAATATATATTCATATATATGAACATATATGAATGTATATAAATATATATAAATATATATAAAAATACATGTAAAATATATATATGAATATATATTCATATATATTCACATATATATGAATGTATATAAATATATATAATTATATATATAAAAATATAAATATATATATATATATATACAACCAGCAACCCCCAGACTCCGCAGCTCCCTCCATCTGCCACGGGCAGGAAAAACCCCTCGAAAAAAGAATAAAAACAACTCAGGAATATTTTTTTAAGGGATAAAAATCACCTCGGAAAGTTGCTTTTGCAACCCCCGCGAGTGCAGCTCCCCGGCTATTTATCTCTGTGTATATTTGTACTTTGGGGTGCCTAAAAAACACCCCATTTTTAACCCACGATTTGCGGGCGGGGGGGGGGAGATTTTTTGTTCTTCTTTTCCCCCCCTGGCCCGCGGGCGTGGAGGTGTAAATATCTGTGAATAAAATACGAAATACCTCAAAACTTTTCTACGCAAAAAAAAAAACAAAAACCCACACACCCCCCCCTCGAGCGGCAAAAAAATAATCGTAATTCTAATAATAATAATTCTAATATTAATCCTAATAATCCTCCCGTTTTTTAAGACGTTTAAAGAAATTAAGCAATTAAAAATAAATATATATATATATATATATTCAGATAAGGGACCGGAGAGGGGGGTGGTGCCGCATCCAAAGTAAATGGAATTAAACCGAAAATAAATGAAAATAAAAAAGGAAATCGCCATCTCTCGGCTGAAATAACCTGGTTTGGAGTTTAAAAAGTGGCCAAATCCAAGCGGGAGTTGGTTGGGACACGTTGAGTTGGGAGGAGGGAGCGGGTCAGAGCCACGAACTGCTCCGGTTTGGGGTGAAAAATCAACTCCAGCGCAGCAGAAAGGACGTAAAAGCACCTTTAGAGGGCCTTAATGACGTCGCTCTGTTTCCAAACGGGTGCAAAAGAGGCAAAAAAAAAAAAAAATAAAATCGGATTTTTTTTTTTCATTTTTTTTTCGTTTTTTTTTTTTTTTCCGGGTAGGAGAAAACCGAAAGTGTCTCGGAAAAAAATTAATTTTAAAAAAAAAAACAAAAACAAAAACAAGAAAACTTTTATAAAAGGGCGCTGCTTTTTAAAAACGCAGCCGGCTTTAGACTCAGGAAAAAAAAAACAAAAAAATCTCTCAGCTTGGGTCCGGTGTTTGGTGCTTTGTAAACACGGTTTGAAGGGTTTCTTTCGGGGCTGGAGGGGCCTTTCAGGGAACCTTTTTTTTTTTGCTTTCTCTTTGCGTGGCTGGATTAAAAAAATTCTCATCCCCTTGGACTGAAAAACGAAAAAAAATCTCATCTTTCTAGATTAAAAAAATTCTCATCCCCTCTGGACTACTAAAAAAAAAAAAAATGTAATCCCTCTGGATTAGAAATTCTCATCTCTCTGGACTGAAAAAAGAAAATTCCCATCCCTCCGGACTGCTAAAAAAAAATCTCATCCCTCTGGATTAAAATTTTCCATCCCTTTGGACTTAAAAAAGAAAAATTTCATCCCTCTGGATTAAAAATTCCCATCCCTCTGGACTACTAAAAAAAAATCTATTCCCTCTGGATTAAAAATTCCCATCCCTCTGGACTACCAAAAAAACCCCCCTCATCCCTCTGGATTAGAAATTCCCATCCCTCTGGACTAAAAAAAGAAAAATCTCATCCCTCTGGATTAAAAATTCCCATCCCTCTGGACTACAAAAAAAAATTCCCATCCCTCTGGACTACTAAAAAAAAAAATCTCGATTCCCTCTGGATTAAAATTTCCCATCCCTCTGGACTAAAAAAGGAAAATTCCCATCCCTCCGGATTAAAAATTCCCATCCCTCCGGATTAAAAATTCCCATCCCTCTGGATTAAAAATTCCCATCCCTCCGGATTAAAAATTCCCATCCCTCCGGATTAAAAATTCCCATCCCTCTGCGGGTCTCCAAACGTTCACTCCCTGGGCGCTTCCTTGCCGGAATTCCCGCTCCAGGGCCGCTTCTGGCCCCGGGATAATGAATTCCCGGGGGGGCCGGGGATGGGGAGAGGGAAGATTTTCCCCCAGGGTTGCCTTTCCCTTGGCCTAAAACTCGCGTTTAAAAACAACCCCCCGGGGGGAGAGGGAAAGAGCTTTTTCCCAGCTCTTTTTTTTTTTTTTTTCCAGCTTTTTTTTTTTTTTTTTTGGTTTTGTTTGGGTGTTTTGGGTTATTTTTTTGTTTTGTTTTGTTTTCTCTTGAAATCCCCCCCGTCCCTTTATTTATTTATTATGGGTTCGTTCGTTACCTGCCGACGAAAAGTGTTTCGTTTCCTGCGTGCAATATGGAATTCCGGGCTGAGAAATAAATCCCTTTTTTTTCTTGTTATTCTTATATGTTTTTTTTTTTTTTTTTGGGACAAACCGGCTGATTTTCGACCTTTTTTTTTTGGGTGGGTGGGTGGGGGGGGGAGGCGTGGGGGCTGTTTTTGGGGTGTCTGGGGGGGTTGTGTGTGCACCCAGGACGTGTGTGTGCACCCGGGGGGGTGGATTCTTTCCGGAATTCCCACGATTCCCATGATTCCCATGATTTGGGAAGTGGGTTCCCGCCCTCACACCCCTCCACAAACCTTTAGGTTCCCAAATCCCCCCATATTTTGGGTCTCTGTCCCCCCCGTGTCCAACAGCCCCACGCGTGTCCTTCACATGTGGGAGCGTGTCTGTCCCCTGCGAGGCTTTCCAGGGATGATTTTTCCCAAAAAAAGCAGCATTTTCCCTCTTTTTAATCATTTTAATCAACCCCTCCTTCCCCAAAAAAAGTTGGGAGGCTCCCCAGGGATGCTCCCCAAACACGTGTCCCTATTTCCAGGGCCTCGGGGGCCTGGAAATTCCCTTCTGGAATCAGAGGGGGAAAAAAAAAACCCCTCTGGAATCAGGTTTTTAAACCTCTTCCCAAGGAAAAGGCAGCCAAAGGTTGGAATATCCCGCGGGATCCAAACACAAATCCCAGCGTGGGGCAGGAAAAGGGACCCAAAGTGGGGCTTTTTTTGTGTGATGGGATGAAAAGAGGCCTGAAATCCGGGATTTGGGAGCCGAGCGGGGAAGGTTGGGATTCTGAGCCGGGATTCTGACCCGGGATCCTGACCCGGGATCCTGACCCAGGATTCTGACCCGGGATCCTGACCTGGAATTCTGACCTGGGATTCTGACCTGGAATTCTGCCCCGGGATCCTGACCTGGAATTCTGCCCCGGGATTCTGACCCGGGATTCTGACCCCGGATTCTGACCCAGGATCCTGACCCGGGATTCTGACCTGGGATTCTGACCTGGGATCCTGACCCGGGATTCTGACCCGGAATTCTGACCCAGGATCCTGACCCGGGATTCTGCCCCGGGATTCTGACCCGGGATTCTGACCCGGGATCCTGACCCGGGATTCTGACCTGGGATCCTGACCTGGGATCCTGACCCAGGATTCTGCCCCAGGATTCTGCCCCGGGATTCTGCCCCGGGATTCTGACCTGGAATCCTGACCCAGGATCCTGACCTGGGATTCTGCCCTGGGATTCTGACCCAGGATTCTGCCCCGGGATCCTGACCTGGGATTCTGCCCTGGGATTCTGACCTGGAATTCTGACCCTGGATTCTGACCCAGAATTCTGACCCGGGATCCTGACCCGGGATCCTGACCTGGAATTCTGCCCCGGGATTCTGACCCAGAATTCTGACCTGGGATCCTGACCCCGGATTCTGACCCGGGAAGTGCTTCCCTGGCTCTTTCACGGCCAGAAAGATTCCCCCCCCCTCTCTCTCTCTCTCTCTCTCTCCCCAAACCGGGAAAAAATGGGAAGAGGGAGGAAAGGCAGCCCCGGCGAGGAGCTCGTTAATGGTGATTAATAACTCGGTATCATTTGATTGCCGCAAAATCAGGTGGTGACCCCTCACTTGTGCAGGAGGCCAGGGAAAAAAAAACCAGGAAAAATCCTCCAAAAACCCACAAAAAATCCTGGAAAAATCACTGAACCCCAAAATCCCACCAGAACGCAGGGCTTGGAATCTCTTCGCAGCTTTTATTTTCCCCTCCCTCGTTTTAGCAAGGAGGAAAAAGATCCGAGGCAAAAATGAGCCCTGTTTTAAAAATATTTATAATTTCGAGAGGAAAAGCCCCGGATCACCCTGGGAAGGAATCAGTGACCTCAGTCTATTATTATTATTATTATTATTATTATTATTATTATTATTATTACTATTATTATTATTATTACCAGCAATATTGATGCTGTTATTTTGTTATATTATCATTAATTATCCCGATCTTTTAAAGAAGGTAATTGAATTATTTGCAGGGACCAGCGTGGGACCCCCCCCCCCCAAACCTGTAGATTTGCTGGTTCCTGCCCCAAAATTCCAGCTGGGAAAGGGGGGGAAAAAAAACCCCAAAACTCTGGAGTTTGGCTGGAGGTGCAGGGAAGGGGCTGCATTTATTTAGTTTAGTGTCAGGGTGTTAATGATAAATTAGGGAGCAGGGGAGGAGTCGGGAAAACACCAAGAGGGGAGAAAAAAAAGCAGCGAAACCCCCCGGGAGGGCTGGGGGAGGGAAGGAGCTGGGGGGGATCGGGGAGGGGGATCGGGGAGGGGGATCGGGGAGGGGGATCGGGAGGGGGATCGGGGAGGGGGATCGGGGAGGGGGATCGGGAAGGGGGATGGGAGGGGGAATCGGGGAGGGGGAATGGGGGAGGAGGGATTAAGTGTCACTAAAGGCCTTTCATTTGCCGTGTTTCCGTGTGGGCAGGGGAGGGAAGGGACAAGGGGTTATTGTGAGCTGGTAGGCGCTTCTGACTCCCCTGTTATCGATATCGGCCCTGGGAAAGGGGGGGAAAGGGGGTAAGGGAGAAAAGGGGAAAAAGAGAAGAGGGGGAAAAAGAGAAGAGGGGAAAAAAAGAGAAAAGGGAAAAAAAGAGAAGAGGGAAAAAAAAGAGAAAAGGGAAAAAAAAGAGAAAAGGGAAAAAAAGAGAAAAGGGGGAAAAAGAGAAAAGGGAAAAAAAAGAGAAAAGGGAAAAAAAAGAGAAAAGGGAAAAGAAAGAGAAAAGGGAAAAAAAGAGAAAAGGGAAAAAAAAGAGAAAAGGGGGAAAAAGAGAAAAGGGGAAAAAAGAGAAAAGGGGGAAAAAGAGAAAAGGGGAAAAAAGAGAAAAGGGGGAAAAAAGAGAAAAGGGGGGAAAAAGAGAAAAGGGGGAAAAAGAGGAGAATAAGGAAAAGAAGGAAGAAAAGGGGGAAAAGAGGGAAAAGGGAAAAAAGAAAAGGGGAAAAAAGGAAAAAAGGAAGAAAGGGAAAAAAAGAAAAAGGGGGAAAAGGGAAAAGAAGAAAAAAGGGGAAAAAAGAAAAAGGGGGGAAAGGGGAAAAAGAAAAAAGAAAAAAGGAAGAAAGGGAAAAAGGGAAAAGTGAAAAAGCGAAACAATGAAAAAATTGTGGACCCGATCACAAATGAAAAAAGGTGAAAAAAATGAAAAATGGGTGAAAATGAAAAATGAAAAAAGGGAAAAAATAGAAATGAAAACAGTGTGAAAAAAGAAAAAGGGCAACGGTTAAAATCATGAAAAAAGTAAGATTTAAACCAATCCAGCAGTAGGCACCGGTTCCATGGGTCCAAAAGTAAAACTACAGAAAAAAAAAAAGTCACCATGTAACCTTGGTTGAACCGTTTGAAACTCTATTACCACCCAGTCTATCCGCAGCCTTGCCAATCCCATGGTTTTTGTTTTTTCCAAAAAAAAAAAAAAAGAATTTCTTCTCCGAGCTTCCTGGAAGGTGGGAGCTGCCCCCCAACCCCCTCAGCCATCCCACAGAGCCTTTGGAGGATCCTTCAGCTGTTCCAGAGAAATCTCCGGGCTCAATAGGTGGAGTTTGGGCTTTTAGCAATTGAAAGGAATTCCCCTAAATGAGGCCATATGGGAAACTCGGCTCATCCTCCTCCTCCCTCCCCCCAAAAAAAAACCGGGACGGGGTTGGTTTGTCCGTCCTTTGGCACGGAAAGGAGGGGCCGGGGCTGCGGGAAGGGGGAGAGTTCCCAAAATTCCGGGTGATCCCCGGGGGATTCCTCCCCTCCGGGGGTTTCTCCCCTCCGGGGCTGCTCCACGGGAGGGGTTTGGGGGTCCCAGAAGATGGGGGGGGTCACTCACGGCCTGACCGGGGCAGTGTTTGCTCCCTGACCCCTTTCCCCCCCACTGCCCTCCAGTTGTCCCTTTCCCCCCATTTCATCCCAGTTCTACATTTTTATCCCCCCCATTTGCCCCCAATTTTCCCTTTCCCCCCCATTTCCTTCCAATCGCCCCTTTCCCCCCATTTCATCCCAATTCCATGTTTTCATCCCCCCATTTGCCCCCAGTTGTCCCTTTCTGCCCCATTTCCTTCCAGTTGCCCTTTCCCCCCCCATTTCATCCCAGTTCTACATTTTTATCCTCCCATTTGCCCCGAATTTTCCTTTTTTCCCCTATTTCCCTCCAATTGCCCCTTTTCCTCCCATTTCATCCCGATTCCACGTTTTTATCCCTCCATTTGCCCCCAGTTGTCCCTTTCTTCCCATTTCATCCCAGTTCTACATTTTTATCCCCCCATTTGCCCGAATTTGCCCTTTCTCCCCCATTTCCCTCCAACTGCCCCTTTCCTCCATCTCACCCCATTTTCCCTCTTTCCCACCCATTTCCCTCCAATTGCCCTTTTCCTCCCATTTCATCCCAGTTTTACGTTTTTACCCCCCCATCGCCCTCCAACTGCCCCTTTCCTCCCTTTTCATCCCAATTCCACGTTTTTATCTCTCCATTTACCCCCAGTTGTCCCTTTTCCCCATTTCACCCCAGTTCCATATTTTTATCCCCCCATTTGCCCCCAGTTGCCCCTTTTCCCCCCATTTCATCTCGATTCCACCTTTTTATCCCCCCAGTTGCCCCTTTTCCCCCCATTTCATCTCGATTCCACCTTTTTATCCCCCCAGTTGCCCCTTTTCCCCCCATTTTCCTCCAGTTCTACATTTTTATCCCCCCAATTGTCCCTTTCTCCCCCATTTCCCTCCAACTGCCCCTTTCCCCCCCGTCTCACCCCATTTTCCCTCTTTCCCCAGAAGGATCCAACCCCATTCGCACTCAGGGGCTCTTCACCCTAAATCCCATTTTCCCCTGGAGTTTTCCTGGGTTCCTCCAGCCCTGACTCAGCTGGAAATCACCGCATCCCCCCGGGGCGGCTGCTCCTAATTACCCGCTCGTTACAGAGGTTGAATCCTCCCAAATTACCGAAGGTCTCGGGATCTCGTGTGCCGGGGGCATCCATCGGGATGGGCTCCAAAATCCCTCCTCCCCACGCAGCGCCTGGATCTGGAATGTCCGGACCACGTTTCACCATCGGTGGTTTCTCACACGACGGGAAAAACTCTCATGGAATCGCAGGAAAAGTCGAAATTGGGGGTTATTTTCAAGCTGTTCTTTTAATGTCTCATCAGAGGTGATTTTTTTAGGGGGAGAAACAAGAGGGAAACGACACAAACGCTGCTGTTGGATTTATAATTTCACGTTCTTAGCTCTAATTATTTTTATATCATCCTGTTGGCAGATGTTGGAGATGCTTTCCCTGGTGCTGCATAACAAAAAAACATCAGTTTGGGGAGTGGGGGAGAGAAGGGGAACCCAAAAACCTCTGAGAGCAGGAATTTGGGAGCGGGAATCTCGGATGGAGCATTTGTGGGATCAGCTCGTTCCCTGAGAGGGACTCTGGGAGATGCCGGGGGCACATCCCCCCTCCAGGACACAGGCAGGGATGTGGGACGCTGCCATTCCCCCTTCCCAGAGCTGCTGCCAGGCTGGAAAATCCCAAATCGGGGGGGTTTTCCTGGGAAACGGGGTCCCTGTGAGTTGTGGGTGACAGGGATTTGGGTCCCCCCTGCTGCAGTTTTCCCTGTTTGGGGAATGTCCCATCGGTTCCCAACTGGAGAAACACAGAAATACATGGAATGAATAAAGTCTGAGGGGGCAGGGAGGGCCAGGAGGAAATTTGGGGGATGAGCTGGGGCTGTTCCCGCCCCATTCCATGTCCTTGAT
Organism: Pipra filicauda; assembly: GCF_003945595.2. Taxonomy (NCBI): domain Eukaryota; kingdom Metazoa; phylum Chordata; class Aves; order Passeriformes; family Pipridae; genus Pipra; species Pipra filicauda. Next base: position 215,871 of record NW_024104771.1, read on the forward strand.
GCCTGCAGGACCACTGGATCCTTCCTTCCCCCTCTTCCCCTTTCTCCCTTTTCCTTTCCCTTCCCCTTTTCTGTTTTCCCTTTTTCCTCTTTTCCCTTTCCCCCTCTCTCTTTTCCCTTTCCCACACCCTACACTCGTTTTCCAATCCTGTAATTCCAGGAGAGATCCCCCTCTGCCCGTGTTCTCTGCTTCCCACCGTCTCCATTATTAACCCTGACAGCTCCTACAATTCTAATCAATTATAATGATAATTCCAGCACTTCCTCCTGCAAGAAAAGCCCCGGC